>NC_141045.1:18510000-18665000 GCF_052040795.2 Danio rerio
ATACCATTATTTTTGAGGGCTTTGCTGTTTGGGATGAGTCTGTAGATTGCCAACATTCCTGACCAAAGTTGCATTGCATGATGAATGTTCTAGTTAACAGTGACGTTATGTCTGGGGA
The DNA here is from genome assembly GCF_052040795.2 of Danio rerio. Taxonomy (NCBI): domain Eukaryota; kingdom Metazoa; phylum Chordata; class Actinopteri; order Cypriniformes; family Danionidae; genus Danio; species Danio rerio. The sequence goes on from NC_141045.1 coordinate 18,510,119, forward strand.
TTGCTCTAAAAGCTCTTGCTTTTGTCCTTAATGCGCTTCTAACGGCTAGCTGCTCTGCTAATTCAGTTACTTCAATGGACAGCAAGCCTGTGCAGCTTCCCAGCCAGCAAAATCGAACATTGTGAGGTTTTTTCCACATTGCCATTTGCTTATAATGCCAAACATAACTCTCAACCTGCTGTTGTGAAAGCTGCTTTTGTCCTGCACTGCTTTTGAGATCATAAAAGGCATTTTATGTCTCCAGAACTATTAAAAAGTTTGCCGTTGCTGGAGTAATAATGGCATTTATGCTTTATGCACGTATAAACACATACTTAAGATCTTTCGATTTTTAAATCAGACCCATATTTGTTGTAGCTGCCAATGCAGATCCATAAAAAAGTCGATAGACATTTTTATTGGCGATGCTGCAAGTCCTGATGAAGTTCCTGATCCCAGAACAGCAGTAAAGGATCACTTTATGCTGTTTTTTTGTGAGAGGAGTGTGTTTCTGGCTAGGTACACCAGGGTGCCGTTTGTGTACACAAGCACCATCTGTCCTACTTAGTGTTTGAGGTTTTTCCCAGCAGATTCCTGGTGGGTTTTGAGGATCTGCCTGCCTGTCGGCTCTCATACAGTAATAAACATCAGCTGATTTCTTGCATCTTTCATTCTAGTGTTATTTGAGGACAACCAGGAAACTTTTTCTTGTGCCAGATGTCATCTTTATTTTGTTTTAAATATGCTTGATGCCTTTTTAATGATGTTGATTTATCCCTGTTGAGTTTGTTTGGATAATAATAATTGTTATGGGACTTTGTGCTTTTGATTTCCACACATTCTCATTACTCATCTTGCTGTCTTTGCTTATAGGAGGTGACAAAGTAATCGATGTCATTGATGTGGCCAGGCAGGCGGACAGCAAGATGAAACTGAAAGCGTTTGTCAAGTATTATTACAGCCCTCAGCGGCCCAAAGTCTTGAACGTCATCAGTCTGGAGTTTTCAGACACCAAGTTAGTATCATTTCAAAGTGCTCTGTTTTTTTTTTTTTTTTTTTCTGAGAGCATAAATGGTGTTAACTTAACTATTAACTGTTAATGTTTTGCGTTCAGGATGGCAGAGTTGGTGGTCGTCCCTGATATCGCCCAGAAAATGTCTTGGGTGGAGAACTACTGGCCTGATGACTCTTACTTTCCCAAGCCCTTTGTGCAGAAGTATTGTTTAATGGGCGTCAAGGACAGCTATACAGACTTCCATATTGATTTCGGGGGCACGTCTGTGTGGTACCATGTATTGTGGGTAAGCTCTGGTCCAGTTTATTAGAGAATCTTGAAAATATGGGTTTCCACAGAAATATTAAGCAACACCGCTTTTGACATTGATTATGATAGAAGATGTTTTTCGAATAGCTTGTATGGAGTGTTGATGCTACAAAGGTTGCCTTGTCATCACAGGAATAAAGGACATTTTAAAGCATATCACTATTTATAAAAGATTTATGATTGTAATGATTTCTTAAATGTGTCAAAATAACAAAACTGACCCCAAACATTTGAAGCAATAGTTTATCTGCTGCTGTTTATTTCACTAAAATTATTCTTAGTCATTTGCCATCAACAAGAATGAGGAAAAAATTAACATGTTTTCAATTGTACCTATAGGGGGAGAAGATTTTTTATTTAATAAAGCCGACCCCAGCTAATCTTGCACTATACGAGGAGTGGAGCTCATCCCCGAACCAGAGTGAGGTGTTCTTCGGGGAGAAAGTGGACAAGTGCTACAAATGTGTCGTGCGGCAGGGAACAACACTTCTGATTCCAACAGGTTAGCTCTGATTTCTTTTGTTTGCTTTTAAATCAGTTTTATTTCTTTTTTAGGCCACGCTTTATTTTGATGGTCTATTTGTAGAATTTAAGTTACATTGCATCTACTTTTTAGTTATTTATTTACAATGATGACACCATGTTATTCTCTCACTTGTCATATTGCATTACATCATGGTCACAAGCTTCTTTAACTACATTGAAGCCTATTGACTATCTATCTATCTATCTATCTATCTATCTATCTATCTATCTATCTATCTATCTATCTATCTATCTATCTATCTATCTATCTATCTATCTATCTATCTATCTATCTATCTATCTATCAACAAGCAGCTAAAATTATAAACTTAAAGCCTATGCGATGGCATCATTTTGAAGTTTTATGTAAGCATAACCTTTTTAGTGTTAATAGTTTTATTAAATTTAATTATCTTAAACAGTTTTTTAAAATATTTATATAATCATGTTCTAATGCTGTTTTCAGATCTAATCAGTAGGCATCAAACCACAAGCAACTGCTAGAGGTGACTATCTAGTGCTAAAGTGTAAGACCTCTTTTGGCCACTCTGTTTTTTCTGTTAAGGGAACCAAATTGTGGATTTTTTTTAAACTGTTAGCCTAAAATTAGAAAGTAATATAAATATTTTTAGTAGTGTTCTTAAAAAGTGGTTAAAAACAAAACAGCAGTGTTTACACCAGGGGTCTCAAACTCAATTTACCTGGGGGCCGCAGGAGGCAAAGTCTTGGTGTGGCTGGGCCGCATAAGGGATTTCACAAAAAAAAAGTCCTCAAATGTCATTATTAACAGTTTTAATTATTTCTTCCGAACATGAAGTGTCCTGAACATTAATAGAACATTGAGTGAAGATTATGAACAGTTCTTCTGAACATGGCATCTTTTGCCTACTTCTTGCTGCCAGAGACTTGACAGCGCTTCTCACAAATCTGAACCATGGCTTTAGAGCGGAAGCAGTTGAGACCCTCAGTATGGCTTGAAGATGATCATCATTAAGTCTAGACCTGTCTAGACTCACTCAAAACTTCCATTCCCTCACCTAAAAAAGGCGTATATATGTATAAATAAAACACCCCCACCCCACTCCAGTCACATCAGTCTGTACCAGTCTGTATCTACCTATAATATATATAAGATGCATGCTGTGGCTAGGTAGGTGGCAGGCTCCAGATAGGTAGCTAAGTGGCAGGCAGGGGCGGGAACAGCTTACCTTGGTTCTGGCCGGCGCGAGTTCCCTCCTAAACACTTCCCGCCCGTCACAGCGTCTAACAAAGGGGTGGGGTGCGTGGTGACGTCGCCGGCACCCCCGCCCCTTTGTTTACACGGCGGGCGGGGAATGCCAGTGACCGCTGTGTATGGATAGAATCAGCGGAGCGGGGATCGCTCTCTCTCCCCGCTCCGCTGATTCTGTCAGTGTACAGCGGTCGGCGCGGGCCACAAAATATTGCACTGAGGGCCACAAATGGCCCGCGGGCCGCGAGTTTGAGACCCCTGGTTTACACAAATAGTCTACAATCATTTTGTTTAGTCATGGCACTATTGATTTTGCCTACCAGCAATTTTAGGTAAAGAATTATAATGTTGTGTATATGCATCTTTTATTTTCATTTTGCTAAGCCTCCCGTGGACAGGTGTTGAGAATTAGCGAGTCTGCTAAAATACTTAAACAATTGCATTTGGTTGTTCAGTGTAATTGTGATGTCCATGTCAAATAAATAAATGTAAATTAAGCAGACAGTCTACTAATGCTAAAATGGACCAACAAAATAAATTGTTACCATTTTTAATTTCAAATTTATATTTACACACACACACACACACACACACACACACACACACACACACACACAGGGATGAATTCAGAATTATTATTAGCCCTCCTGTAGACTTTTCCCCCAATTTGTGTTTAACAGAGAGATTTTTTCAACTCCGTTCTAAACATAATAATTTTAATAACTAATTTCTAATAACTGATTTCTTTTGTCTTTGCCAAGATGACAGTACATAATATTTTGCTAGATATTTTTCAAGAGACTAGTATTGAACTTAAAGTGATATTTAAAGACTCAACTAAGTTAATTGGGTTAAATAGTCAAGTTGGCGTAATTAGGCAAATCATTGTACAACAGTTGTTTGTTCTGTGGACTATCGAAAAACAGCTTTTATTCTAGCCAAAATAAAACCAGTAAGGTTAGAAGAAAAAAAATTATAGGAAGATGTTTTTATTTTTTTTTAAGTTTATAAAGGTTTATTTTATGATACCACGATTAAAATAAGTTATTATTATGTAAATTAAATAACAAACAATAATACCTCAACAAAAAATATTCTAGAAGCCATTTTGTTTTTTAAGCTTAATTTTTTTGGCCAGAGACAATTTACTTTCACAGTTAGGGCGTACTCCCACTATGCTATCTGAACCGTGCCCAAGCCAGTTTCCTGGATAGTTTGAGAAGTGCCAGTGCTCTGAATCGGGCACTGTTTATTGACTGGCCCTGGCCCGGTTGGAAGAGGTGTGCCCAAGTGCGGTTCACTTGGGCTTTGGCGCGGTATGCTTGTATGTGAGTGCAAAACCTGCCTGAGCCAGAAACTGAAAGCAAGATGTGACTTTTAAGGGACTGTTTCTTATGGATTTATTAATCATTCTTACTGATCAATGAACACAAACTGTCATAGTTTATTAAAGAAGCTAACCCCTCACTGCACAATAGCTGCACCTTCAGCAAACCTCCTAATTCCTGCAGCACGAGAACTTTATGACTGTTTATGAGCGTCAAAAGTGGCTGATCTGTTCATCGAAATATTTGACTGCATGTCACTGCATCCCAAATTACTTAAACAATATAACTGAAGAAATCTCCACTGTGCTGAGCGAAAGCGCTTATTGAACAGTGCATCATCAATGACGCAAGCGTGCACAGGCCCGATTGTAATGCGAGTACGGGCCGTCGGGGGATGCGGGAGGGGGGCCAAGCAAGCTTTGGCCCAATTCAAGGCAACTATAATGTGAGTACGCCCTTAGTTAAAGTCATCATGAAATTTTATTTTTATTTTTGGAATGAACTTCAAAAATCCGAGCACATCACACCTGTCCTCAGGTCTTTGCACTGGCTCCCAGTTTCATTCAGAATAGATTTTGAAATATTACTATTTATCTATAAATCACTTAATGGCCTAGAACCTCAATACATTTCAGATATGCTCACTGAATACAAACAGATATCTCAGTTCATTAGAATCAAGTAAACTTGAAATTCACAGAAGTCAGTCAAGGCAGGGTTTCCGCTACTGCGCCCCCACTGCTGGAATCGGCTTCCAGAAATAATCAGATGTGCTCCAACATTAGGCACATTCAAATCAAGACTTAGACACATATGTTTAGTTGTGCCTTTACCGAATGAGCACTGTGCTACGCCCCACAGATCACACTATTATGTCTTTCTTTTCTTTTAGATTCTTTTAACACATTTTAATCTGTTTTTAATCATTTTAATCATGTTTTTTCTTTTGTTCTTGTTTATGTAAAGCACTTTGAATTATCATTGTGTATGAAATGTACTATATAAATAAACTTGCCTTACCTAAATTATACATTATTTATCTGTGCACATCTTTATTTTTTAAAATTGGTGTTTCCTTCTAATCTCAAATCTAAATAACACATAATTACTAAAAAAAACAACTCCATAAACATACATTTTTGCCCCAAGGACTGGAAATTCACCAGTTGCTTACATGGGATCTATTAATAGCAAATCACAATTCTTACAAATCAGTAAGTTCCTGCTGGACAAAATAAAGTTTCCCATTTGAGGAGCTATTTCGCTTAGATATATGTCACAATAGGGAAAGAAGACTTAAAGCCAGCCTGGTGGAGCAATTGACCCAACCACTGGAGTGAGTTTTTGGGGGGTGACGGGGTGGAGCGTCATTATTTCCCTCCCTGATTATTCAAAAGCCACACACTTCACCTTGATGGAGAAAAAGGAAACGTTATGTTTGTCTAAAGGCTTTTTTACGAACACACGGATGTCAGAGCAAGAAGAACTGGTATTCCACTTACAGCAGAGCAGCTGTCTTTAATGGCGTTTCCACAGGAAAGCCGGGGCTGATTTGTGTTCCTCGTTTCAGGTTTAGACCTAAGGCTTACCGCCCAGAAAGCCACATGAATCTTCTTGAACCTAACATCTTATCCAGCCTATGGTTCATTAGTGAAGCTCCAAAACATTGAGTCGTATATCGTAATTATGACTTCGTATCCAATGTGAAGTCATATAACATGGGTGGCTGAACGTTTTATGAAAACCTCACACTCAAACCGAGCAGGTCAGAATACGTGGTTATAGATCAATCTGGTTCCCAGCTGTTGATGGCACTAGCAGAACACTTCAAGACCGTGGGATTCTTCACGTCCCCCTGCTGTGAGACCGACTTCAAAAGTCCTTCAAAACACCATGAAAGTTGCTCATTGTTGAGGCTTTGCTTCTGAATGTGATGTATATTTATGCACCCCCACCCGCTTCGCATGTGGCCTATATGTTCGAGCATAGACAGGAAGTCGTGGATGTAGTTAACAGACTGGTTGTTTGGTGGTTTTCTAACACTCTAGGGGTTTGGTTCAGCTCAGCAGATCTCAGTTAGCCATGTAATCGCTGCAGTTGATGGCCCACCCTGAAAACATGTCAACTTTCGGTAGACATCGTGTAGCATTTAAACTGTTTGTTATATTTAAAAATAATTAATGTTTTATTTTGTAGTTAGTATATTAAGTTGTCACAGTATACATGTATTGGCATTAGTAATAACTTTGATGTCTAAAACTAAATTGTATACATGCAGTTAAAGACCAAAGTATTAGCCATTCTGTGAAATTACTTTTTTTTTTAATATTTCCCAAGTGAAGTTTAACTGTGAGGAACTTTTTCACAACATTTCCTCTTGTATATTCCTTTAGGAGAAAGTCTTATTTCTTGTAGTTTGGCTGGGAAAAAAATATTTGGAAAACAGGCCAGTATTACTAAGCCCCCTTTAGTGGTTACTTGAACATAATCGAACTGTGAACCAACAAGTACTAAAGATATGCATTCGAATACAACATATTAAAGACTTGTGCACACCAGGACCATTTTCATTTGTGCTTATTGTAACCCACCGGTTCTACTGCACCCAACCCAGTCTGAGCTGGGATCAAACCAGCGATTCTTTGTATGAGAGTCGGTTGCTCTATCAATGAGGCTAAAGACCATGGCCTCTAACGGTTGTCGCTAAAGCACTTTTTGAGGTCAGAAGAGAGAGGTTTATCTGCATAGCACTTCTCTATCTGGCCTCCAATACACTCACTCCCATCCCAGACCAGCCCTAATGTGTAACCCACCAGTTGTGCTGCACCCAACCTGGTCTGAGCTGGGATCGAACTAGTCGTTCCTTATATGGGAGTTGGTTGCTCTTACAAGGAAGCTAAAGACCATGGCCTCTAGCGTCTGTCACTAGAGCACCTTTTTAGGTCAGAAGAGTGAGGTTTACCTGCATAGCACTTTGTTAGCTGGACTCTGTTACACTATCATTTGCAAAGTTATGCTTCTGACACTGGCTTTTTGCACAGAAGTCATCACCCTCAAGCTTTTTGCTTTTAAATGATGCATTCATGGCTGATGTTTTGTGCGTTGGTGTGTACTCCCAGATTTGCTTACCTTGTGTATTCATGAGGCTTTAAATGTTGGTGGGAAGAATGGGTTAAAATCAATCTGTTGTGCATCTTTCATACATGTGCAAAATAACAAAAAACTGACACTAAATCAATAGTAAAATAAATGTGAAAAAGTATTGTTGCTATTTACTAATAAAAGTTACTAGTAAAAGTAACTAAAGTAAATATTATTTATTAATTTTTCTTTGGCTCAGTCCCTTTATTTATCAGGGGTCGCAACAGCGGAATGAACTGCCAACAATTCCAGCATATGTTTTACGCAGCAGATACCCTTCCAACTGAAACCCATTAAACACCCTCGTATACACACTTGCTCTCATACACTATGGACAATTTAGTTTATTCAATTCACCTATAGCGAATGTCTTTGGACTATGGGGAAAACCGAAGCATCTGGAGGAAAGTCACACGAGCACAGGGATAACATGCAAACTCCATACAGAAATGGCAACTGGCACAGCCGTGACTCGAATCAACAAACTTCTTGCTGTGAGGTGACAGTGCTAACCACTGAGCCACCTTGCCACCCAAAAAGTAAATATTACATTATAGCAAATATAGGACACTCAATAAACGCATGGTTTTCCTATAATAAATCTCAAAATGCTGTCAAGCTTTTTTTTTATTGTCTACATTTACTGAAGATTAAAAAGCAGATAAAACTGTGTGTACTACAGGAACTTTCAAAATTGCTGCCTTAACATGGTCAAACTGCACTAATTCAATACTAAATCCGCTTGTTAAGTGTGACGTCACGTGAAGCGGCTTCCGGGTCCAAGCGTTCTATTCAACTGAATGGGGAGACTCATGAAATGGCAATAATAAACATTTACAAAGTGATTTAATGCTTTCAAAAATCACGATGACAGTATATATGTCCATGCCTAATATCCGATGGCCAGAAAGTGATTAATTTTTTAAAAATTGTAAAATTTTTGGTATTTATTATACAGCAAGCCCAGAGATTGTTGTGTACACTATGACTTTATGTATAATTAACTTTAATGTATGATAGGAATAAAACGTGATCATAAACGAATGATTTCTCCTCTCAAATGAATGGCGGCTTGGACCCGGAAACAGTATTACATACGTCACAAACACGTCACCACTTAACAAGCGGATTAGTTTCCAAACTGAGGTACACATGGTCAAACTGTCTAGAGCATGTTCAAAGTTGATACTTCAACACATCTAAACTATGCCACTACGAGTAGGAGCAAGTTCAAAATTGACGTCTCAACATGGTCAAACTTGTTTTTACAAATACTAAAACAAGGTAATGTCTAAATCTCTAAAGACTCAATGTGGTCAAACTGCATGTACTGCTACTATAACTACTACTAAAGTAACGAGTTCAAAACTGCCACCTCAGCAGTCAATTGGGCCCTTTCAATTTTCATGTTTCACCGATTATTATTGTATAGTAAAAATGGGAAGATCTGTAACATTTCAATAGGCTTTCAAAAGCTTTTTGTGATATGACTCTCAGTCCAGCTTTGCTGTACACCGGATATGAATGACTGGCTCTGGACTACAGCAGATGGTTTTTTTTTTTTTTGTCTGCATCTGTCGGTCAGCTGTTGACACACTCTTGACCTCCTTTACAGGATGGATCCATGCAGTTCTCACCTCTCAGGATTGCATGGCTTTCGGAGGAAACTTCCTCCACAACCTCAACATTGGCATGCAGCTCAGGTGAGCCAAAACTTTCACTCTTTAAAGATATTCTTCTTTTGAAATCTGAACTGGAGTGCCTGTGAAGTTTTACAGTGCCTCATAAAGGTTGACCTTTTAGCACATATGTTTTCTTTTCTCTTCAGAAGAACGTTGGCAAAATATACTTGAGATATCCAGTTTTTTTCTTATATAAAATTCTGTTTATAAGCAAACAAACCAAATTTATGTGAAGGAAAAAAAAAAATGTTTACTTGTGTTCTGTATATATAAATTATTTAAGTTAGTCATTTTTGTTCTAGACAACTTGATTGTAAAATGTGTATTTGAGAATAATAATAATAATATATTTGCCATTTGTTTTTTTTATATATAAATAAATATAATATATAATATATAATTTCTATTAGTAATAGTATTTTTGACAAAAGTGCTAAATTAAAAAAAAAAATCATGTTATATTTGATTTGTTGTTAATGACATTGTTATTACGGATTATTATAGCCAGACAGTATCTGAAGACATTTTCTCATATGTCTAAGCAGAATTTTCTGAAAAACTTTTATTTAATGTTTACAATGCAAGTCTAATTAGATCCACTTATTTGCTAATCCAAGCAAGTATCTTATATATATTCTAAACGACAAATATTACTGAAATTAATTTACAAATGGATGAATAAATACACTACCTGACAAAAGTCTTGTCGTCATAATAACTTGACTTCTAGTTGATCATTTGGAAAAGTGGCAGAAGGTAGATTTTTCTGATGAATCATCGATTGAACTGCATCCCAATCATCACAAATACTGCAGAAGTCCTTTTGGAACCCGCATGGACCCTGTTCCTGAAAGCAAAGAAGTCAAGGTGCTTCAGGATTGGCCAGCCCAGTCACCAGTCATGAACATTATTGAGCATGTCAATAATGTAAGATGGAGGAGGCAATGAAGATGAATCCAAAGAATCTTGATGAACTCTGGGAGTCCTGCAAGAACGCTTTCTTTGTCATTCCAAATGACTTTATTGATAAGTTATTTGAGTCATTGCAGAGATGTATGGATGCAGTCGTCCAAGCTCATGGGAGTCATACACATAATAATTATTAATAACGTAACATAATAACGTCAATAATAATTATTTTTCCACTGCACCATGACTTTATATTCTATACTGTACATTATTTCTGTTTAGTGACAAGACTTTTGTCTAAGCAAAGTCAGGCATTGCTGTCCTAATTAAATAGGTAAAAATCAAAACATGATCATAGTTTATTTTGTTAAAATAAGCGTAATCTAGAGGCCTTTGCCTTTTATAGAAGTTACTTTTGATACCAAATGATTAACAAGAAGTAAAGGTATTATTTATTGTTCCTGAAACTTGGATAGGCGACAAGACTTTTGTCAGGTAATGTAGACTCAGTGATGGGCTAATGATCTGCCAAAATCTGCAGATTTCTGTGTGTGCAGAATCCGTGTGGTCCTACTGATTATATGATATAACAGTCATAATAAATGTCTTTTTTTTCGCATATAACATAATTTCTTCTACAATGAAAAAAGAGCAACCATGCATTTACTATTGTTTTAGTAAAAAAGAGCAAAAATATAAAAATACAATACTTACAGCACTAACGTGTATGTCATTTGTCTGAAGTGAAACTGATTTTGTCCTCACTTCAGGTGTTATGAGATGGAGCGGCGTCTGAAGACTCCAGACCTCTTTAAGTTCCCTTATTTCGAGGCCATCTGCTGGTACGTGGCGAAGAATCTGCTGGAGACTCTTAAAGGTGCATCATCAAATCACTCAGCATGTCAATTCTAGGCACTTAAAGCTCTGGCGTGCTGCCACCACTCTCCCACTGTCTCTCTAATCGACTGTTTATTGTCTGTGGCCAGAATCTCGAGAGGAAAACTGCCTGCCTCCAGAATACCTGATCAAGGGAGTCAAAGCGTTGATAACTGCACTGAGGAACTGGCTAAAAAGAGAGGTGATGGAAACGGATCTTCGCATTAACCCTAAACTCACACATTTTAGTTGTATTTAGACATGAAATCAACTTCAAACTAGAAATGCAGATGATTAATTGTCTATACGCCTCATCAATGGTTGATATCCAGTTCAGTGCAGGTGAATAGGGTAAAAAAAACTAATATCACTAATTCCTTACACATTGATTACTAAAGTACATAGATTACTTTATAAATTGTTTTAAAAAATGTATTAAGTTTTTAAAAATCAGTTATTGACAATTAATAATAATAATATATTTAGTTGTTTTTATTATTATTAATATTATTGTATTTTTTTATTTATTTCTAGTAGTAGTAGTATTCGTTGAAGTAATCATTGCTGTCATAGTAATATTAGTCATAGTTGAAGTAGTCGTCATAGTTGTTGTAGAAGTAGTAGTCATCGTAGTCTCCTTCGAAGTAGTAGTAGTAGTCATAGTCGTCGCCCTTGTAGTAGGAGTAGTAGTCAAAGTAGTCGTAGATTAGTAGTTGTCGTCGTAGTAGTCATAGTTGAAGTAATCGTTGTAGTTGTCGTAATAGAAGTAGTTGTCGTCATAGTTGCTATCGAAGTAATCATTGCTGTCAGTATTAGTAGTAGTCATCATCAGTCACCATCGAAGTAGTCATAGCTGTGGTAGCAGCATTAGTAGTAGTTGAAGTAGTCAAAGTAGTTGTAGTCATAGATTAGTAGCTGTTGTAGTAGTCATTCATTTTCTTTTCGGCTTAGTCCCTTTATTAATCTGGGGTCGCCACATCGGAATGAACCGCCAACTTATCCAGCACGTTTTTACGCAGCGGATGCTTTTCTTGTAGTAGTCATAGTCGAAGTCATTTTTGTAGTATTCGTAGTAGTAGTAGTTCGTTGTAGTCGCCATTGAAGTAGTCATCACTGTCGTAGTAGTCATTGAAGTAGTCATAGTAGTCGTCGTCGGAGTAGTATTAGTAGTACTTAAAAAAAGTAGTAAAAAAAATTAATTAAACAAACTACAAAAAATAAATAAATAAATAAAGAAGTAGTATTAGTAGTTATAGTAGTAGTCTTAGTTGAAGTAGTCATAGTAGTATTATTAGTCGTAGTAGTTGTAGTTATAGTTGTCGTGGCGTAGTGGTGGTGTTTTAACAAAAATGTTAAATTAAATGTAAAAATCATGTTATATTTATTAATTACGTTATACTGTTTAATAATAATGTTTTCTAGAATGTTATGTTAATGTGCAAGAAAGGTATTAATTAAATAAATATGTAAAAATTAAATATGTATAGTTTGCATACATTTCTATAATGGAAATCTAAACATTGGATCACTCAGATTCAAAATTCATTTGACATTTTAAGTCAAAGGTTTGTGATGGGGATTTTATAGATAAGGTATAAAATGGGATTCTATTTCTATTTTATAATTAAGAAAATGACAGCCTGAATAAAATGTGTAAATTCACGTAATAATTCTATGGTTATTTTATTTTTTGTAAAAATCTTCAGGAAAGATTTTCACTTGTATACGATTTTTGGCAGAGTACAGGAAAAAAAATCATTTTGAGAAAACAGCCTTTAAAAAATGTGTATTGAAACACTTTTGTCCAAAAAAAAAAAAACACATAATTGTGTATTTTAGCTTCACCTCTTTGACTTTTTTATTTTATTTTGTTTATTTATTTATTTTTACATTAGATGGTTCATCATAACCCAAAAAGCCCAAAATCTTTGGGGAAAAAAAAACATCTTTGCCTGCAGTTTCTCACCTTAACACATCATGGACACTCAAAAGTAGACATACATCATTTCTCTGCATTTTCCTTGATAAGCACAATATCCAATGTCAGTACATTTGGGGAAAAAAAAAATTGTTTTTTAGCTAGTGTGTACATCTAAGGTGTTGTTATTGGCACATTGCATATAATCACTACATTTGCATATAATCACTACATTTATTCATCAAATGGTTATATTAAATTGTCAGTCATAAGTTCTTTTTGTAAACCAATAAGCCTTTTCTTTACAGTATAAAAAAATTGCTAATATTAAGGTTAACAATTAAGCAAGTAATTGATGTTTTGTTCATTCAAACAGTGATCTATCCAGGGCATTTGTAGAAACTGACATCCCTACTTTTAAAGCCACCTGCAGTCATGCATTGAACATTGTAATCTGTGCTGGATGAATGTCCCAGAGGGCTGGATATCTGGTGTCCGTGGTTCTGGGTGGGAACCTGAGGTTTGCTGTGTGGCACAATCCCCTTATTGTCCGGCATATGTGCTGATCTTCCTCAGGTCACCGAGCCAGCCAGCGAGGTCCCAGACCATATCAGACCCAACCATCTCATTAAAATGCTCACCAAGGAAATCCAGTACCTTGAGGTAAGACCTGCCTAATGAAACCTGCTTATATTTGGACAGACACATTTGAATAATGCACTCACAGGTGGAGAGTTCTAGGTTATTCACATTTTTTAAATAAGGGTTTTGCAAAAATTCTAATCAGAAGGCTATTGTAATGAATTATTTCTTTTATATGTTTGTTTATTATTTGTAGAAGATTATTAAATTCTCAATATTATAATTAATACTTTACAGTAATTCAATTAGTGAACATCAATGTATGAATTAATTAACAATACTTAGTATGTTTATAATATTTTCCATGTTTTTGCATTTTGGTTAATTTTGCTCTTGTTAATCTTTAAGACAATAATAATAATAATAATAATAATAATAATAATAATAATAATAAATTAACCAGTATTTCTTGCCTAAATAAGTTTGTAGTGTTGGAAATTATTTAATTTCAATTAGTTTGGTTTAAATTTCTTTATTTAAATAAAACGGCAAAAAAAGCACATTAATTCAGTGTTGTTGTTGTATTTGTTGTTGGTTTAAAAAAAACAATCCAATTTAAACATGAACAGCCACAGTCTGATTCAAAGAGCCGCCGCACTGTCTTTAGATTTTTTTTTAAAGAAACAGTGTGAAGATGACTTAGGAAATTATTCCCGGAGGCAGTCTGACAATCAGCAGTTAAGCAAATTCACTCAATATTGATCTGCGTCTAACACGGTCTATTACAATTTAAGATAATTCATAGGCTGCAAATGGTCAAGAATATTCCCAGAAATTGATCCAACATGTTCTAGGTGACACAGAGATGAGGCCACCTTGGGAATATGTTCTAGACGTGTCCATCTTTAAGTGTCATGGCTTATCTAAAGTTAGAAAAACTCAAATATTGTACCCAAGGCTCAAATAATAGATTCTTCAAAGTTTGGAGACAATTCCTGTCATATTTTGAGGACAGATTTATTCCAAATACTTGAATTGTACACTACCTGACATTTGTAGATAATTGTCTTGTCACCTATCCAAGTTTTGGAACAACAAATAATAATTTGACTTCTAGTTGATCATTTGGTATCATAAGTGGCTTATATGAAAGGCAAAAGCCTCTGGATTACGATTATTTGACCTAAATAAACTATGATTATGACTTGATTTTTAACTATTTATTAGGACAGTAAGGCCTGACTTTACTGAGACAAAAGTCTTGCCACTTAACAGAAATAATGTACAGTATAGAATATAAAGCCATGGTGCAATGGAAAAAGAATTAATATTGTGTATGACTCCCATGAGCTTTGAGGACTGCATCCATACATCTCTACAATGACTCAAATAACTTCTTTAACAAAGTCATCTGAAATGGCAAAGAAAGCGTTCTTGCAGGACTCCCAGAGTTCATCAAGATTTTCTGGACTCATCTTCAATGCCTCCATCTTACATTATTGACATGCTCAATAATGTTCATGTCTGGTGACTGGGCTGGCCAATCCTGGAGCATCTTGACCTTCTTTGCTTTCAGGAACTTTAATGTGAAGGCTGAAGTTTGAGAAGGAGCGCTATCCTGCTAAAGAGTTTGCCCTCTCTTGTGGTTTGTAATGTAGTGAGCAGCACAAATGTCTTGATACCTCAGGCTGTTGATGTTGCATCAACTCTGCAGATCTCTCGCACACCCCACATGCTGAGTGTAACCCCAAACCAGGATTTTTCTTTCACCAAACTTTTGTTTTCGGTGAAAATCTTGGGTCCATGCTGGTTCCAGTAGGTCTTCTGCAGTATTTGTGATGATTGGGATGCAGATCAACAGATGATTCATGGAAAAAATATAGGTTATGTCACTTTTCCAAATGATCAACTAGAGGTCACTACAAGTTATTATGTGTTGCACTTACTGGGATCAACAGCAAGACTTTTGTCAAGGAGTGTAAGCTCCTAACCCCCATTCGCCCCGTTTATTTATTAAAATTTTTTTTTTACTTTGTACGATCTACTTTTTTTCATGTACTTTGTTCTTGTTTGAGTTGCTGTGTTAAGATCTTCAGTTTGTTATGAATGCTATAACAGTTTTTGAAAAATTCAATAATAGACTTGTCTACTAAACATAAACAACCTTTTGAACAAAAATAATAAAATAAACTAAAAATGTAAACTAAAACAAGCAATACCAAAACTAGTTAAAACATTGTTGCTGTTTACTATTAAAAGTTACTATTAAAAGTAGCTAATAAAAAGTAACGCATAGGTGTCAAACTCAGTTCCTGGAGCGCCGCAGCTCTGCACAGTTTTGCTCCAAGCTTGATTAAACACAGCTTATTCCAACTGATGAAGGTGTTCATGACTCTTTTAAACACCTCAATTATTTGGATCAGCTGTGTTTGGTTAGGGTTGGAGCCAAACTGTGCAGAGCTGCGGCGCTCAAGTAAACTAAAGTAACCATTACATTTTAGCAAATTTAACAAACTCAAGAAAACTTTTCTTTTTTTCTCGAGTTAAATCTCAATATGCTGTCAACTCAACTTTTTTATTATTATTATTTATTATTGTCAACATTTACTAACGATTAAAAAAAAAAAACAGATAAAAGTTTTTGTATTTAAACTCTCAATGCTGTTTCTCACACCTAAGGAGTACCAGAACGGGAACTGTGGAAACAAGCCAATGAAACTTCAAGAAAGCTCCATTTGTCCTTCCACGAGGTCTGCACACGAGCGAGGGTCTCATGCACGCAAGACCGCCAGACGCCTTCGTGGCCACCACCATCATCATCATCGCCACCACCACCATCATCACCATCATCATCATCATAATCACCAACACTCAGACGGCCCTAAAGCTCCCTCACACCTGGATATCTATGAGCAGCACACGCAGGAGGTCTTGAAAAGACTGGAAATGGGTCCTTATGAGGAGGCAAGAGGGATTTTTGACAACTATAAATGTTATGAAGGTTCATCTGGATGAATTAATCATTCCTAATGATTGTTTTTCAGGATGCCTCCTTTAACCTGAAAGTCAATGGCAAATTCAATAAGGTTTCGACAGCTTCAGCCGCAGCAGCAGAACGCAGTTTGGAAAATGACCTGCGTCTGGTTCTGTGTAATGGACAAATAGTGAGGTAAACCCTGTTAATTTGTGACGAACATCATTAGGCCAGTGGCTCTCAAACTGTGGTACACGTACCACTAGTGGTACACTGGCTTCCTTCTAGTGGTATGTAGAGGAATCGCTGAATAATAAAAGAAAAAAATGAACACACTTTTAACCCTGTGCAGATCAGTGTTGTTCTGTTGGCATTTCAGTTACTGCAAACTCGTGTGTAAAAAATAAATGTGTGTAAAATAATGCATGTTTTTTTTTTGATATATAAAGTAGCATGGCTTTAGATTTTGTTTTTTACCTCAAATTTAGGCTAATTAATATGGATGTGATTTAAATGGCACAGGACACAAAACATAGACTCAAGCAACTTTGCCATGTTTGAAGCTTGGGGCTAGAAAATAATTGAAGTTAGTCTCCGTGTGCGGTTAAGGCAAACTCCACGGTTCACTAAGATGTGATCTCAAATCACGGAAATGCAACGCGTATGAAGGGATAAATCGCATATGAATTGCTCAAACACTGTATTTATGCATGCTATCACTCACTTTTCTGATACACAGACTGTAAAGGATGTGCAGTAAACAGATATAATTTTAAATTTAAATATATTAATCTTAAACATCTATTTAAAATACCCTGTGTTTGTGTTTAAATTTCAAAAATGCACAAATATGTCATATGTACATGCAACTTAAACTTCAAAATTGATAAAAGAAAATGGTTTATATATATGAATATGACATATAGCCCATATTTATGAGCTTTAAGCAACATTTCCAAGTTTTGATAAATAGGCTGTATGTTAATACATTTAAGTACAGCAGTTTTGTTTTTTACTTTAAGAACAATAGCCTACTATTTTTAATTAACTTTAAAAAGCACATTTTAATTAAAATGTTGACTTTTCTAGCTAATTATTAAAATGATCAAACTATTTGTTTAAAGTGGCTGATAATAATAAATATTATTATTAATAGGAATTAATCTGTAATTGATTTAGGTCTACTACGCTACTGTAAATCAATACTGGTCATTATGATGGTACTTGAAAAGACATTTTTTTTCTGAGGTAGTACTTGATGAAAAAAAGTTTGAGAGCCACTGCTTTGGGCAAAAGCTGCTGTAATTGTAGCATAGGGCTGGGCAATATGGCAAAAATGTAATTTCCATAATTGTTTTCTATATTGAACGATAACGATATATATTTCGATATAAGTTGGTAATGCTTCCACTTTTAAAAGAGTATCCCAACCATAACTGATGGTGGATACTGCTGGCAAAAAAAATTAAACGACCATGTTAAACAATACTTGGTAACGCAGCAATGTTTTTGGCGATAATTTTCTCCGACCAAAATATTGATGAATCTCTAATGTCAAAACAATTATAGATTTCTGTTGTAGCGTATTTCTGCTGCGTGATTGGCTCTTCGGATCAATGTCAAGTAAATATTTAATTATATTTATATTTATATTTATATTAAATAATTATATTTAATTATATTTAGTTAATCATTGCTATCGAAATAATTTTTTCAAATATATATATTTTTATATTGTTTATCATCCCAGCCCTATTGTAGCATATAATTTGGGCATTTTTAGGAATCATTCCAACTGAAAGTTTAAGCGAGTTTAAGTTTATAACCATATTTTCGAACTGTACAGTGCTTATTACACTATATTCATATTAAACTTGTACAAAAATGTGTTTAAAATGTGTACAAATAATAAAAGTACATAACAAAAAAGCTTTTAGCACAAAGCAAATGGAGAAAAAAAAACTGCTTTGCATTATGGTAAAAACCTGTTTCACTACACGCTCCACAGCGCCACCTAATGCAAATAATTATAACTGCAAGTTTTAAGTTTGTTTTTACTTTCATGGATTTGCTTTATTCACAGCCAGCAATGTGACAGAGTAAAATTTAATAGTGTTGATATTTTTTAAACAAAATTCAACCATAGTGCACACCTCTAATTTAGCCTTACTAGCCTTGGTTAACTGTTGAAATCTTCCCCTCTGATTGTGTATGCAGAGATAACAGGCAGCATGTTACAGAAAAAAGACCAAGGATAAAGGAAGAGGAGGAAGGCCGAGACGTGAAGAGGGACTCACTCAAGATCAAACTGATCCCTAAAGAGGAGGAACAGGAAGTGCACATTCAAGTGAAAGAGGAGGATAAACGTCATCTTGTAGCCAGAGGAGTAAAGGACTTCACAGGTAACAGTAATAATCCTGAAATCATTCATTCATTCATTCATTTTCTTGTCGGCTTAGTCCCTTTATTTATCTGGGGTCGCCACAGTGGAATAACCCGCCAGCTCTGGGAAACATCCACACATACATACACACACACTCATAGACTACGGACAATTTAGCCTACCCAATTCACCTGCACTGCATGTCTTTGGACTGTGGGGGAAACCGGAGTACCCGGAGGAAACCCACGCGAATGCAGGGAGAACATGCAAACTCCACACAGAAACGCCAACTGAGCCGAGGATCGAACCAGCAACCTTCTTGCTGTGAGGCGAATGTGCTACCCACTGCGCCACTGCGTCGCAATCCTGAAATCAGCTTTACTTTTAAGTGTCCATATGTGTTACAAAAAAATGTAGTTATAAAATTTCAATTAACTGTATAACGGAGGACTTCAAATCCTAACTTCAAATCACTTGACCATCATTTTACTGTTAGCTGAGGAAAAACTCAAACTTCAAGTCTTCAAAACTAAATTATAATAATTTGGTTTAACTTGAAGATCTGGGTAGTAATTATAGTAATTAAAACTTTACTTGTAAAGAATAATTGTTCTTCGTTTCTTCAGGTTTAAAATAACTTTCCTTTTACTTGTTTTAAAATTAAAGCCTGGATGAACAATTATTCTTTCAGTAACTGTTATTTCTCTATACATAACTTCAAGTATGTAAAATATTTTTATTTAGTTTTAAAGACTTGCATTTTGAGAAAACTGGAACCATGATTTATTATAAACAAAATTATTTTAAGTGAAACTAGCAGTTTGTGTGAAGTATCCTGAACAAATAGTCACACGTCAATCCCATTCAAAACAAATACTCAACTATGTGTATGTTATAGGGGTGTGACGAGATCTCTGGCTACGACTATGGTCTGGTTGGAAGAGGTGTGCCAGAGCACAGTTCACTTGTAGTGTGAATGCAAAGCACACCTGAGCCCGAAACTAAAGACGAGATGTGACTTTTAAGGGACTGTTTTATATGGATTTATTAATCATTCTTACTGTTCAATGAAATCAAACTGTCATAGATTATTAAAGACGCAAACCCCTCACTGCACGACAGTTGCAACTTCAGCAAACCTCCTAACAACCTGCAGACCGAGGACTTGTATGATTATTTATGAGCGTCAAAAATGGCTGATCTGTTTGGTGAAATATTTGACTGTGTCACTGCATCCCAAACCACTAAAACAATATAGCTAAAAAAAGACCTTCTCTTCTGTTAAACTGAACAGAGCATCATCGATGACATAACCGTGCTTAGGCTCTGATGCAATGTGAGTGCAGGCCATCAGGGGAGAAGGGAGGGGGGACAAGTGTGCTTCGGCACGGTTCAAGACAACTGTACCTAGTGAGAGGACGCCCTAAATCGCAACGAGATTTCTCATTGAGGTGAAAAGTTGTCTCGTGAGTTGTGATGGAGCGTGAGGGTGGATTTAGCACTGAAGATTGGGGGCAGGATTGGATTTGAAACACTCCAAAATGCGATGGAATAGCAGTCATAATCGTCGTAAACACAAATCGAATTGAGATGTCAAATAGTCCTATTTTAGTCGCATTATTGAAATGCAGTACAGAGATGTAAACGCCATAATCCAACTCTTACCATTGTGTAGGACTTGTAGCCACACTTTGACAGGATAAGCCATACATACGCAGCTGTTTGATGCTATTCTCTGCACCTACCGTATCAGTAAAGCACCACAGACACACACTTTTCCTCCAAGTGTGTGCGCATACATGGTGAACTTCTAGAGATTCACCCATCCTTCATCATCATCACCATTTATGCCGTCCAGAAAAAACTGTTCTCATTTAGCATGCTGTATCAAACTCCATAAGAACAACTGTCTTCTATTAGTGATGGGAAGTTCAAATCATTTCACTGACTCTGAGTCTGTATTATTAAAATGTTACGTATTGCTTTCAAACTCATCTACACCAAACGTTGATCACACTACAGACAAGTCATAACTAGAATGCAATAAAAAAGAGAAAATATTGTTTACCTGGTCTTTTGTCTGTGATTATGTCAGCTCACCTCTTCTAACAGGTCTTCAAATTTGAGTTGTTCCTTCACATCACACTGACAGTCCCATATAAGCTTAATCAATGCACACAGTCTGAGCCAAAAGAAGCCATGATTAGTTCACCTTTTGAGTCTTTGGGTTTTTGAGTCGTTTGTTCGTCACGTGACAGCATGTAAAGAGAGATGACTGAAACCCAAGGAGTTCCAAGAGATGAACGAATCAAATCTATTCCGGCTCTAGATGCATAAGATTGGCTTCTGGTTTTTCCGTGATGAATGAACCACTCAAACTCAATAGAAGACTCGAAAAAGGAACGTATCTACTTCACCTGCGCAAATGAACGATTCATTCCCTTAGAGGACTCATCATTCTCGAGTCATAAAAAAGATTCGTTTAGAATGAACAAATTGTTTTAGATTGACCCATCACTATCTCCTATCAGTCCTTCATACTCTCATCCAGTAGCTCAGAGTTTGTCCAGTCTTTCAGAGTATATAGCAAAATATTTTGCTGTGTTTACATGTTCTTTATGCCATAATTCATTAAAATAGAAGTAAAATAGCATTCGTTACATTTAAAAATATATTTAAAAAAAACACCTAAATAGTTTTGCATTTTTCCCCCAGTTAAAATTCATATTTTCAGCAAATGGATATTCAGTTCTATTCATAAATGTCATCATTGAGGATTCCAAAAAATAGTATAAAAATCTCTTCTCGTGTCGCTTCTCGTCTCACCCCTAGTATCTTATGCTTGTTACTGACACAATGTATTTTTCTTTTACAGATATGAGTAAAGAAGAGAGTTCAGATCTCAGGAACAGAGAATCAGTACTTTCAGACATTTCATCAGACTCTGAATCGGATACAGAGTTTACTACACAGGTATGCTGAGCTTTCCCTTCATTCACAGGAAACACATGGAGTCCATTTAGGTTTAATTTTACTTACTTATCCACACAGAAGAAGAACTGCTCTGAGGAAGAATCCGAGAGTTCTTCAGAGGAAGAGGAGGATGAAAAGATGAAGAGGGGTGGAGACGACAAAGTTAACACCAAAAGCTGCTCTAGCTTCACTATGGATACACACAAGTCCCGGCGAAGAATTAGCAGTTTTGAAAAATGTCTTAAAAGGTGAGGGATGACATGAGCTGTATATGAATTCTTGCTTTTTCATTTTTTTTTCTGAAATTAAGGTGCATTTTTGTCAATTTAATAACTTTGGTTCATTTTGTGCCACTCAAAATGGGTGAAATTGTCAAATAGTTGTGCCATCTTTTCTCTATCGTTTGCGGAACATGAACAAATCGGGACACAAGCCAACAATATATTTACTATTTACAATACAATTAAATATAGTGGGTTTAGAGTCTCGTCTTGCAAATTCAATGAGGCTGGTAGTTACGATTCTATCTGACCAATCGGTGATAATCATGTTTTTGGTAATTCTAGTTCTTGATTGGAACCACACTCAAGTACTAGGTACGAAATGCAGTAAAAAGAAAGCCCCTAAAACCTATCCATACTGAACCAAACTGGGCTATAACTGTGATGTTTCAACTCCTTCAACCTCTTCCAAAGATGGTTAAAAACCCATTCAGTCCATTTGCTTTCATACTGTAAATGCTGAAATGCATTTAAAGGAGCCACTATATGAACATATGTTCGTCCCAGCTGAAAACAGGGGCCACAATGCATGCTGGCACACACTTTGGAGTTCTGCATGTGTAAATCTTTATCTCAAATCATATGTTGCAGAGAATCGGTCACCTTGGCCAGTGCTGAAGAGGATGCTATCCAGGGAATGCTGGCTGTTGCAGGACTGCTGTATTCTCACCCAACAAAAGACCCCAGCAGCTCACAGGAATCCTGGTGGTCTCGGACCAACCACACCTCACCTGAATACAGTAAGAAAAACGACTTCTTTTAATTGTTTGTAATTGGGCTGTTTTAATGATGGTTGCATGTTCTTTTTCGATTCACAGGTAGAAAGAAGGTTGCATCAGGAGAGGAGAATCAGGATTCAGACAGCAATTCTTCACAGGTAACTTGCTCAATGACTTTTATAACAGATGCACACATGCATATTTTGTATAATGCAACAAGGTCTGGGTTTAGTTTTTATGATACCAGTGTCAATTCGATGCTTTTGAAAAGGCACCAGCTTGGCTACGATAGCCTTGTGTGCAGTGCACTGATATCGCCATTGTACTTCAGGGGTTGGACA
This sequence comes from Danio rerio, assembly GCF_052040795.2. Lineage (NCBI taxonomy): Eukaryota > Metazoa > Chordata > Actinopteri > Cypriniformes > Danionidae > Danio > Danio rerio. Next base: position 18,533,285 of record NC_141045.1, read on the forward strand.
TCTCCCAGTCTCATCCTCTTTCTCTTCCTGACTATATACCAGCCTATTTTAAAAACAAATAAATATAAATACATAAACTATACCATACCAATCAATACCATTGCCTAAATAACCAAACAAATTATGGTGGATGGCATTTAAAGAATGGATTTTTTATTTTTTTTTAAAGGAAACAGTGTATTAAACAGTGTTGGGCACGTTCCTTTAAAAGAGTAATTAGTTATAGTTCTTACAAATAGTAATTGAGTTACATAATTATAAAAGGAACTAATTACCATAGAAAGTAACTACTGCATTACTTCAATAAAAAAAATCTAACTTGTCAGATGACTATAAAATAAATATAAAACATTTTACACAAATCTACACTATTTTAATGTTGTTGTGGGACAGTGTGAGAGACAACGGTAGCATGTTCTCAACTGTATATCTAGATATTATTTTGTTTTATTCTGTCTGAGTAATAAGTGTTTGCGGTGGAGAAATTAAGTTTTATTTGCTTTGACGCCGTGGATTCATCTCCACTAATTTTGTGGCTGCATGCGACAACGTGAGGTGCTTTATTAGATTAGAATTACTCCTCACCGACACTCTCTTTTGTTTTTTGTTTTTTTTTGGGTTTTTTTTGCTGGTCTTAAGTTGCATGATACATAAACATTCTTGCCTTATATATCAACGAGGGAAAAGTAATGCTTAAATTTCCAATTTGCAAACACTACCTTTAACCTTGTAGGATTTGTCATCGTTCTGACTCCTGGTCAATGATGTGTACGGCTGACTGTGTGAGCTTGTGTGTGAACACCAGTCCTACTCTGCCCTATGTGTCCTGCCCCAGAGAGACGCTGTTCACATGAAAACCGTTGAGTGACAGCCATGTATGTGACTTTTAAAGATGAAAGAGAGACTAGTGGTCGCTGTTTTGAGTTATGCGGAGCTGTATGACTTCACAAATCTTGAACATCACAATATTATTAAATATTATAATTATAACCATCAACAGCATCGCTTGCGCACAATGGATCCTTTTCACATTTCCGGGTTTCTCAGTAGCAGGAGTCGTCATAGTTGAGTGCAGTGAATGGGAGAGTACAACAAATCATTTTTTACAACACTATTTGCTGGAATAATAAAATAAAAACTCCATGATGGTGTTTTCAAGACTTTCAGAAAAAGAAAAAAGACGGCAAATGATATTTACTGTCCTGCCCTTACATTTTGCATTTCAAATAACTCACACAAGTGGAAATTAGTTTTTTATAATTGGATGCAAAGATGCTATTATGCATAGATGACTACAAAAAACTGTAATAAACTTTCAAAGATTTAAGATTATGATTAACCTTTAACTTGTCATAACAGTCTTGTGAATAGGGTCAATAGGCAGCTGATTGATTTGGTTGCCTAGCGACATAAAAAGCGCAGTGCACTTTGTTTTTTTGTTCCTGTCAACAAAAAAACATAGTGTGGTGTGCCTCACGATCTCAGAATGTAAGGGCTCGTTCGTTGTTATTGGCCCCATAAAAAAACAGGCTGTGTATGGACCGTTAGCATGATTAACAGTAAATGCTAATTACAGTTTTATCACTTTTAGGTTACTGACTGAAATGTAGCCAATTGATTTTTTTTTTATAAACAGAAATGGGTTTTTATCTAATAAACCTTTAAAGACAGAACATTTGTGAGATTTGAGGTTAACTGTTTGGATATGTTTTTGTGAGACCTATTTTATTTAAGTCATTATTTGTGTGTTCTTTAGGAGGATTTTGAGGCTCGTGAGCACTCAGGAGGAGGATGCCACTCGAGCAAACTCCAGCACAGGATCCAGGAGCACAAGAGCTTCATGGACAGTCAGGGCAGCAGCAGCAGCAGTAGTAGTGAAACGTGGAGCAGTTGCACACAGTCTCCAGCTCACAGGGAAAGCCCAACAATGACCTATCAGTACTGTGAGACCTCACTGTCACCACCACTGCACCCGTCTAAGAGGCCTGCCGCAAACCCTCCACCAGTCAGCAATCAGGCCACCAAAGGTAGCGGAGCAATACTGTTTTGCACATTGAAATATATTTAATAAAATAAAAAAGCTGTTTTGTGTGTGTGTTTTTTTTGTGCTATTTTTACTTTTTATTTTAATAAAAATAAAATTGAAATACAATTGTTGTTTTTTTTCTCAGATTTTTGTTTATTTATTTATTTATTGTTATTATTTGTTTGGTTTGTTTGTTCTTTTGTTTTATTATGTATGACTTATTTTATTATAGTTTTTATTTTTACCACAAAAAAATAATACAATAATTTTTTTTTTTATGTGTTTTCATAATAATTTTTTGTGGTGTTTTTTTTTATTTATTTTTATTTATACTTTTATTTTAAAAAATGTATTTCGTTATTCAATGTTTTTTTTTTATTATGCATAACTTATTTTATTTTAATATTTTTTGGGTTTTTTCTATTTATTCTTACCAAAGCAAAGTAATAATACAGTAATTGTATTTTATTTTGTATTTTATTTTATATTTTTTGTGGCGTTTTTATTTTTTATTATTTATAGCTTAAACAAAAAAAAATTATATTAAAATTAAATACAAAATGTATGTAAATTTTATTGTTTTCTTTTGATTTTTGTTTTTAATGTTTCATTTTTAATGCCCTTTCCATTTATGTTATTTATTCTTTATTTTTTGTTTTCTTGTAGGTAAACGTCCTAAGAAAGGCATGGCCACAGCGAAGCAGAGACTGGGCAAGATTCTCAAACTCAGCAGACACAAACCCTTCTTTGTGTAGTCCCAATAATGGCAGAAGATTCAGGATGCTAACCATTTTTTAAGGTGACAGGGTATCAAGTGTGTTTGAGTCAACACAGCAGGTCAAATAAGAAAAAAAAAGATTGGTGTTCGCTACCAATAAACCTAAAGCTATGGAATGATCTGTTTTGCTAAGATACATCCAAAGAAACAAGGAAAACATGACTGAAAACATCGCTTTTTAAAGTTTTCAATTTTTTTCTCAACTAAAATGCATCAGGATGTCGACTTAACCAAGTGATGGACTGATTTCGTAAAGGTGCTTGACTTTGGTCTTCATATTTTGTGATGGCAACCGACTTTCTCGCAAATTAAACGAAAATTTGCACTCACTGCCTCAAGAGTCACCCAGAACTACCTGTCAATCAAAATGTCGTCACGTTTTGAGAGAAAGTAAAGTGTATTTTGTACTATCTTGATATATTTTAGGTAGTTTAGGTACATTTTGGTCGTCTGTCGCCATCTAGTGGGCTCATTGTTCACACCAGGACAATTTCTTTAATTTATTCCAATGTTTTGGTGCTGTTATTAAATGACGTATTTATTACTGATGAAAGAATTTATTCTGTTGTTCATTCGGGGTCTGTTTCGAAACGCATTTAGATGTTTGTGCACAATATGTCATCCGTATCTGTATTGCGTTGTGGGTAAGAACAAAATGTGTTGTGTAAAAAAAAGCCAATGTTTAATCAAAATACCTGGCCAACATTTTTGTTACCTCAAGGTGATTTTTTTCCTTAAAAAAAAAAAAGAAAAGAAAAGAAACAAATTGTGATTCTGAATTTTAATCTGGTTTTTGTACTAGATCTGGTTTCTGAATCGCTGCCTCTGTGAATTGAAAGCATTGAAACACTGTTTTAACCTGGTGCTGTGTATAGCATAAGAATTTTTTAACCTTTTTTTTTTTTTACATTTGAAATGTATTTGGCTACTCATCTTTTAACAAAGAATTAAAAAATAGAGTATTTATTTTTTTAAAAGAAAAAAAAAATCCCCGCAATTTTACCAACAGCGTGTATTAAAATATGGCGTTTTGTAAGATATACGTGTGTGAGATTTGGAGGTAGTTTACTCAGTTTTGTTTTTGTATGTGTGAAAGACCTCAGGTAATTGTTTGAGCTCAAGGTTTTGGATTCCCTTTGATGAATGCCAAATATTTTAATCATAGAAGTCAGGTTTTGTGATATCCAGGCGGCGAAATAAATAGAAAAAACATTAAAAAAACAACACTTATTATTGAATATCCCTACTTTTCTCATTTACAGCATGATCTACAGAGCTTTTCAGGCAATAACGCACATTCCAGAAGCTTCCAGGAACTGATTTTAATACAAATCCAGCAGCTCAGGGCTCCCATACAGACTGTTTTTCTGACTGACAGGATTTTTCTCTGAAGGGCTTCAGTCTAAAGGTGTTTGGAATTGAATACAGTATTTTTACTGTATGCCATCTTTTATGGCTTTTTATGATGGTTTGTTTCATACCACAATGCCATTAATGTAGCACCTAATGTTGTTGCCCTTTTTAATGATGGTGCTATTTGTTTAAGCAGGATTTGAGCCAAAGTGCATGTGTATTTCAGGCAGAAGTTTGATTTCGATGTGCTCTCTTTAAGGAATTGGATTGTTTTTGGTCTATGAATTACGCTGCACTGCACTCAACTCTTCCTGCATTCGTTGTTACACTACACTGTTTTTGTTTTCTTCAACACGGCAAGTATCTAAATGTGCTCAATTGAAACATTGCTGGCCTGCAGGCAGGGTTTGTACCATGCAGTACTTGTACAGTATTTATTTGGCATTCTCGCTTGTGTTTTCCATTTTCCGGTCTTGCAATCAATTACGTGTTTGTAAATGGTGTGTCCTTCCATTTTTCACTGCATTCAGCTGTTTTTAAATTTTTATATGGTTGTATGATTTGTTGAACATTTTTGTGACGCTGTAATCCACGGCTTAAGCTATATAAATTGGGATTTTCAGTTGTATAATGTGGCCTGTACATAATAAAAGTTCTACGAGTGAATATGAGGTTTCGCGTTTGGCTTTTTTGTTGTTGTTAATAATTCACAAGGACTTTATAGAGGAGAAATATGGAAAAATAACCTCATCATTTTCTTTATCAATGGCAGTGGTGCCCAAACTTTCATAATAACGGGCCAAAAACCAAAGTTAATTGAGGTCTGTGGCCGAATATATACCATAGTGAATAGCTTTACTTTTTTCACTCTTCTTTTTTTTAATTTACAGCCTTATTACAAAATGGAATCCTCAATGTTCTACACACAATACCCCATAATGCCAATGTGAAAAAAAGATTTTTTTAAAAAATTAACAATAATATAAATAAATCACATGTGCATCAGTATTCACAGCCTTTGCCGTAAAGCTCTAAATTGAGCTCAGGTACATTCTGTTACCACTGATCATTCCTGAGATGTTTCAGCAGCTTAATTGGAGTTCACCTGTGGTAAATTCAGTTGATTGGACATGATTTGAAAAGGCATACACCTGTCTATAAAAGTTCTCAGGGTTGACAGTGCATGTTGAAGCACAAACCAAGCATGAAGAAAAAGAAATTGTCTGTAGACCTCCGAGACAGGATTGTTCCGAGGCACAAGGCTAGGGAAAGTTACAGAATTATTTCTTCTGCTCTGAAAGTTCCAATGAGGACCATCATCCGTAAGTGGAAGATGTTTGGAACCACCAGGACTTTTCCTAGAGCTGGCGGGCCATCTAAGCTGAGTGATCAGGGAAGAAGGGCCTGAGTCAGGGAGGTGATTAATAACCTGATGGTCACTCTGTATGAGCTCTAGCGTTCTTCTGTGGAGAGAGGAGAACCTTACAGAAGGACAACCATCTGTGCAGCAATCCACCAATCATGCCTGTATAGTGAAGTGGCCAGATGGAATCCACTCCCCGCCTGGAATTTGCCAAAAGGCATCTGAAGGACTCTCAGACCATAAGAAACTAAATTTTCTGGTCTGGTGACACTAAAATTTAACTTTTTGGAGTGAATGCCAGACGTTACCTTTGGAGAAAAGCAGGCATCGCTCATCACTAGGCTAATACAATCTCTACAGTGAAGCATGATGGTGGCAGCATCATGCTGTAGGGATGTTTTTCAGCACAAGAACTGGAAGACTAGTCAGGATGGAGGAAAAGATGAATGCAGCAATGTTCAGAGACATCCTGAATGAAAACCTGCTTCAGAGTGCTCTTGACCACAAACTGGGGTGACGGTTCATCTTCCAGCAGGACAATGACCAAAGCACACCACCAAAATATCAATGGAGTGGCTTCACAACAACTCGGTGAATGTCCTTTAGTGGCCCAGCCCAGAGCCCAGACTTAAATCCTATTGAACAACCCTGGAGACATTTGAATATGGCTGTACACCGTCACTTTCCATCCAACCTGATAGAAGTACAGCAAAGAGAAACGTGCAAAAATTCCCAAAGATAGGTGTATCTAGCTTGTGGCACCCTATTCTTAATAATTAGGTTCAGTTAGCTTTTTTGTAGCTCAAAGATCGTTAAAGGAATTCACCCCAAACACTGTCCCATCATTCTCCCTTTCTTTTCAGATGTGATGGTGGGCCAAATCAAAGGTTACCATGGGACAACTTGCATAAAATTATATGAACTATATATAAACTAACATAAAATTATACATTTCCCGAACCTTCTACATATACATTTATTTGGATAAAACGAAACCGTTATGCAGTTATATAATTGTATTCGTTTTTTTGATAAACTTCCAGGCCAGTTTTATTTTAATTAGCCATAATTACGCTCAAAATCGAAAGGGATAGTTCATCCAAAGCTGAAAAGTAAAATTCTGAAAAACAAAAGACGAAATTCTGAAGAAAACTGGAAACTGTTAACCATTGACCTCAGTAGTAGGCTATTTGTTTTACCAATTAGAGTAGTAAATGGTTACCGATTCACAGCTTTCTTTGGACTTTATTATTTTCCATTTTTAAAAAGTTTGGAACTACTTCAGTGTGAGTAAATTGTCGTTTTTGGGTTAACTCTACCTTTAGTGTTATGCTACAACTGACTGATTTAAACTCTAAATGGTTTTTGAGCAAACATCAATTTTCATACTTTCCTACAACAATGATGAACATTCCAGGCCCATAGCCAGGGGGTTTGGGTGGTTCGAAAGACCCACTCCCCAATGACAAAGGTGCAGAATTTGTCCCATGCATGACCTCATTTCTTTTATTTTGACTGCTATTCTGTCATAAATTGTGAACAAAATCCATTGAAGAAGACCGAGTGGAATCCTCTGTTGCTGTCGTGACTTCAGCTAATCTGTTCTGGCCAGTGCAAACAGTTATTTTTCATAAGTCCAACATCTGTGCAAGAAAACATACAATCTGACGAAAGTTAAGCTATCATTCACTACTGACCTACTGTATTGTTGCTAAATAAAAAAAAACTACAAGAAACTTCTATTCTAAATCGTGGACCTTATTCATGAAACACAGGCAGCCCAAATTACAGTTAATTTGAGTAATAATCAGGCTATTGTTTTCTGTGAATTTTCAATTGAACTTTTTACAAGAGACAAATCAAAAATAATTGTGAAGCTCTACATTAATATTGTTTATTATTTATTCATATGACCAAATTCTAACTAAGGTAATTTGAATGTGCTTGTTAGATTGTTATTTACCTAAATAAATTAACATAAGATGCATTTTTAAAATTTAAAATATATATATTTTCTTAATGATAAATCACATAATAAATTAGTATTTTAAAGTTTTTTTTTTTTCAAAATCTTAAAGAAAATGTTTTGGTACATCAAACATGACCAGCTATTTAAACAAAAAGGTGCTTAAAATATTAGAATGCAGTATTTAAACCTCATAATGAAATAGAAGATGAGGCGAATAACTGCAAAAGGACTTTATGAGGGGAAAAAAAGAACCATCGTTATCACCACCAGGCTGGCTATGGGCCTGCATTCAGTATACACTCGATGTATTACATCAATAAACTGTGTTTTTTAGAGATATGTTCTTGTTTAGTAGAAAAAAAATAAGCATCTTCTTAAAAATTTCCGTTGTTGTTGTAAATCCGTTCACACAGCAACAGGTGTGTGTTCGCATCTGCGCAGATCTCCGTCATTTTATAGTGTTTGTGCGCACAGGGAGAGGCGGGGCGCGGTGGCAGCGCGCATCACTTCATATGTTGCGTAGTCGCGAGCTCGTGCGCGAGCTCAATAAGCACCGCACTGGGTGCGCGCGCGTGCCGTGACAGTCGCCATTTTATTTTGAAAAATCCAAACCGAACCGAGGGAGAAAGCGACCTTTTATCCGTCAAGATCAGAACGAAGAAACACGACGAAAATGATCATCCGCACGTAATTTTTCCAGGATCGAGGTAACGCGTCCACTCTCTGCGCTCGGCGCTGCGCTATAATCCCCCAAAGCGCTGGGGATATAAATTGGTTATCATATGTTGTCTGCTCGGCTAATTTAACGTTAGCTTGTTAGCGTGTAGCTTACCTTGCTTGTTTAACGGCCAAAAACTCCTAAGAAGCTAATTTGCCCTACGCGCGGGATGGTGGAAATATCTGTAACGGCCTGTAGGAGTTCGGTTGGTGATATGGATAACATTAATTGTGGAAAGCCTTCTAGTCCTGACCAGGGCTCGTGTTGGTGCTTCATGATCACTGGTGTGATTTAGACTTTGGTTTCTCCAACCACATTAATGTGTTGAGTAAGGCCCAGTAAACAGCAGTATGGCTATATGCAAAACTGCATGGCTGCTAATGTTCACTAACACTGCTTTACACAAACTTCCATGTTTACTATCATGTAGTACACCACTAACGTTACCAGTGCATTTATTACGCCTTTACATGAGTCAGGCTGCCAGATATTCTTACTAGAAGTGGACGTGTGTGCCAGTGTTTTACTAACACTTGACTTGCATGAGATCATCATGGGTTGAAGATGCATAAGAATCATTTTTGTGTATTTCTAACGTTAATGTCCTAAACAAACCAGAAGCCAGGTTCCTGTCAGTTAGGTGAGCATGTCGGGAACAGGCTAAGTGCTCGTCACCGTTTGAAACAATGAGGTTTACGCTGTTAGCTTAGCCTAGCTGTTAGCATGCTCTGGATTAGCACGACTGTTAGTGAATCTGACAGAAATTGTGGTTTAAAATGCCGAGAGAGTTTGTTTTGAGATGATTAGAGCCATTGGCTGATAAACGCATGTAGATTGTGTGTTTTAGGGCATAACTGTGTACATTTTATATGTGTAAACAAAAAGTTTGGTTTAAGATGAGTTAGCACTAGGATTGCTAACAGTTAACGGTGTTTTCCACAGTCGAGCTGGGAGTGTTTGAGTTGAACTGAAATGTTAGTTACGAGCTTGTGAATATAACCTGATAATTTGTTATGCAGATTGATTTGTGTTTATATTATCTATTAAATGCGTTAGTTAGTTTGGTTTTGTGTTTACCTTTTGCAATCAAAACTATAACGCTAGCTTCTGCTGTTCTTAGCATTTATTTGAGTTTATTTGATTTTATTGCTTTTATAAAATGTTTAAAGGAAGTACTTTTTGTAAAAAACTCATTTGAGTTGTACAGTTCACACCTGCTTATATTACTTTACTAAACGCCACACTTCAGTTATTATACTCATTATTGTACAGCTGTGTGAGTTAGTGTTGCATGAACCACAAACACTTAAAGTTTATTTACTCGGTTTGTTCTACTTGAGGCCTGTGAGCGACTGAGGGGGTATGACTTCCGGTTTTGCAGCTGTATCGTTCTGTTCCTCCTAGCACGAGAAAAATAAAACAGAAAGTGACTTAAAAGTGAAAGGATGACATTTTCTGCAGTTGACTGTTTCTCTGAGATTTTAATAAATAATGTAGTATGTTGAGGAAAATAAATATTGACAATGTTTACTAACTCGCATGTCATTACATTTATGCTTTATTCTGTGCTATTTTTCATGTCAATAATGTTCACACTGGAAAAGTGTTATTTAAATGCTCTGAAGATGCACTTAATTAACTGAAAGAAGCGTGAGGTGTACTTTCTGAGTGTAGTAATGATAGACATGTAAAATAAGCATGTAAAATTTAACATGTATTAGACAGGGAATTACATGGTGCTATACTAAGAACAAATCCCAATTCTACCCCTTAGCCCTTCCCTTTACCCCTCGTTTTGTACGTTCCCGTGAAGGGGTAGTGGTGTCCCAATTCTCTTTAGCTTGAAGGCGAAAGGCTAAGGGGAAGGGGTAGATAGCCCTTCGAACGTAGATTTTTCAGAACCACCCTCGAAACCAAGGGGTAGGAAAATTTTCCAGAATACAAAGGATAACTGCACCCGTAAATAAGGAGATTTACAAATTTCGCTATCTATAATCCAAAATAATAACTCTTGTACAGCAGTCCTGCAACATTCTGTCACTCGATGACACGGATAGCCTCTCAGAAAAGTCTAGTGGTTTGGAATGGGCTTGCAACAGTGTCTGCTACAATGTTGTTTTTGTGTGTTTACGTAGATGAATATGGCCACTTTGTAAATGCGCAGTATAGTTACGATCTTATTGCCACATTAGATCGTTATGATAGCATAGTATACGGCTTCAGTGATTTCCTGAAGATAATTACCAAAAAATAACGCAACTGGAATAACTACAGCAGTTGCCATCGTCGATCTCATGAAGCAAAAGATCGCAATGATATATGATGACGTGTGCAGGTGCTGTAGTGGTGTCCTATTTCATGCTAGTAATTGCGTAATTAAATGTCAAATAATACTGCATGGTCTTTGTAGCATAAATAATTCAATAAAAATAATTGTTATTACGGTTACAAATGGTACTATTTCTTATGCCTAGATGCTTTTAAGCTCCTCATGGGGTCACAGGCATCCAAAACACATGCAATTGATGAATTATAATCCAGATATTACATATCCTACGATGTAATTTGCGAATGATCAAATTGCGACATTGATGCTGAAGCGATATAATATGCAGCCCTATCACTGGAACATTATTTTTGTTATAGGACAATAACAGACTATGTGTCGTTTTGGTGCATTCTGTCCATTTCTCAGCTGCCTTTGTCATGGGTGATTTAGCCCTCGTTTTTCTTCATCCAGTTGCATAATTTATACATCTACATAGCATGTATTCTTTTTTTCATGACATACAATGAAAACCCAACTCTTATTCTTCAGTTGTTGATTTTGTTGACTATCATACTTAGAAACATAATTTTACCTTTCATATTGCTAGTGGCAATGGAACCAGTAAAATGGGAAAATTTAGATTTTGGTAGACCAGTCTGCTGGCTAATTTCTATAACTACCTGGTGCAATTGCTTATTATGTTGATGACCAAATGAATTTTAAGTGTATTTTATTTTAATTTTTTAAGTGGAAAGATTAAGGGCTGTTTTATGGCTCGTTTCCACTGAGTGGTATGGTTTGGTACACATGTCCGTTTCCACTGTCATTAGGTACCAAAAAGTGAACCATATCATACCACCTTTTAGGTACCCTTTGCAAAAAGGTACTTGGCTTAACAAAAGGGTACCAAAAGGCAGAGCTAGACGCGCAGCTGAATTCTATTGGTTTACAGAGAAATGTCACTAGCACATGCACAAGCAGGAGAATGAAAACAAAGAAACTGCCATCTTTAAATACACAGTCGAGACATTACACCATAATATATACATATAATGACGAGCCATGGTCGATCGAGCTTAAACAAACCTTGTCTTTGTTTTGATAAACAGCCACAAAGCTAGGAAGAACAAAATCTACTGTGTGTAGTTTTTGTGTAATTGGAGACTATAAGGGCCTGTATATGTTCATATATTTTGCAATTATTTTATTTATATTGCAGACATTACAGTAGGTTATTTTGCACTGTCATTGATCTGCAGTTATAATCAAATTGTTCATAGAAAAGCAGTAATGAACATTTACACAAGTATTCATGTCACAAAACAGATGCTTTTTTACACAAGTGCTTCTCACGATATGTGAACGACTCATGCAGCTTTACTTTGAGCGAGATTTCCTCAAGCGAAAATGACTTCAACTGAAACTTTGTCATTCACCACACCATTGGTACCCTTTTGGCAGTGGAAACGCAAGCCTGATAACGGTGAACCGTACTGTACCAGTCAGTGGCAACGGGCCATTATACTTCTGCACTTCGTGCAGTCGCATAGCCCTCTCTTTGGCTTATGCTGACAGGCAAATTTAACTACACGTCGCAAAGACACGTATCGGAAGCTCTGTGATTGGTCGGCTTGGTGGCTTTAACGAGTGTGGGTGGTGCTGAGAGCCGCAAGACCGATGGAGTGACAGTTCATTCTTTCGTGGTGGGATTAATTAATCCCGCCACGGCTACATTACAGCTTCTTATTCAAAATATTCTGTAGTTTTTTTTTAAATAGCGGGTTAAGATTGCACCGAAAAGGTAAGTGAATAATAACAGCGCAAAATTTTCTGTGACCGTAGTAGTGCTGTGCGTTCTGTTTAGCCCTTCAAGGTAGGTGACGTACTGACTGGCAGACTGACAGGTGCGTGAGGCCAGCAAACATGCCGTAGCTTTCAGTTATAATGAACACAGTTTCCATAAATATACTTTATTTATAGGTTAAGGTCTGTGGCTCTGCATATAATGACTTTATCTTGCTGGAGTTTATAGCCGTTTCACTTTACTTCAGGACGCATTAATGCCGCGGCCCGCTCCGCAAGTCTATCAGAGACATTCTTAAATAGTTCTAGCAAATCTAATAAATGATGGAGACATACTCTGTACATAAACACACTAACACTTCAGCCGCGTTTATTTGAGGGCGCACAAGAAGTTTTGTGCACGAACAGAGGAAATCGGCGCTCAAGCAGAGATTGACATGCTCGTAGGCTATTACATGAATGCGATCTCAACTTAATACTGCGCCCATCACTTTTGTCAATAAAATAATGACATGACATATAGGGCTAAATCTGTGTAAAATGGCCAACAGTTTGCCACCACAGCTGGAAAAAATCCTAGAGAAAACACTGGTTTACAAATGTTGAGTCCCATGAAGGAGATCCAGATGGCAACTTTTGTGTTGTGTTTAGCCTATTGATTAAAGTTGTTGCACGTCCGCCTGGTTCCCACCTCTGAATAAGCGAGTTTTAGCAACTTGTACATTAAGGTAGCATTAGAAAAAATACACCACAAAGAAAACTCAACACAGAGGAATATAAAAACTTACTGCCAGCTAGCTTTTCGGAAGTGTTATTGCAGAGCAACACAAACAGCATGCAGCTGTATAAATGCATGACTAGGCGCAAGGCAGGTGCTGTGGGTCACGCAGATCACTCAAAGCAGAAGTATAAATCAGCCTTTATTCAGCAAAGGGTGTAGTGCTATGCATGTGACTGTTTAACTTACTGTGGGATATTGTACACTGACTTATTCTGTACTGTCTCTCACAGTTTCAAGTTTGTACTGCTAGAGTAACAATTTTTCCTTGGTTATTGTAAGCAAAGCAGCTGGTACAGGGCTTGATGTTTGCTTTTTTCAGAAGGAGCACATGCGCCAAGTTGAAAAATTTAGGAGGACAATAAAAAAATTTTAGGAGCACAGTGAAAATGAATAAAATAGTCTTTTTGCCTAGTAAATGTACACGAGGAGATCTTTATAAGCAAAGCGGTTTCATTCATTTGAATACAGTAAGTGCAATAGGTTTTGTTTTACTGTAACAACAGCTTAAATAGTGTATAAAAATTATTTATAATTTAAGCTGTATGGAGTTTAGCTAGTGGTTCACAGCAGGACTGGGATCAAATTGCTCTAATGAAGGCCTCTCTAAAGTGATCGAAATCAAGTCTTCAGTTGTGGACATGCCCAGTCAGTTTCTTGTTAATTTTTTGATCCAGTTTTGAGCTGGAAAATATCTTTCACACTGGCCAGCAGAAATAAGGATTTATTACTAAGTTAATAAAAATGTGAAGTTTGACCGATTCACGATTTTGATTTTTTTGTGTGTGTGTGTGTGTTACTAGTCTTTTCAAAACATTACATTCTCTTTAAAAGTAACTTAAAAACCCTCTGGTTAAGGAACATTGTATTTTTAATGGCCATGTCATACAAAAATCGGTCAAGGTGTAAATAAATGTAAAACAAATAAGAAAAATTTGTGTAAATATTGCAGTTGCAGGAATACAGAGGTATTTTTTGCAAGTTTAGCTGAGCCTAGGAAAGATTGGCTGTCAGCTCGGCTTTGACTTTGTCTTCTGATTTAATGACAGGTTGTAAAGCTGCTGCCTTTTTTCTTAAAAAAATACAGTGGAGGAAAAGGACTGAACATGGAAACTGTAAAGCCTAATTTAACCCAATTTGTGAAGTTGTAGACGTATAGCAGGAGCAAATACAAGCAACAGATATGTGTCTAATATAAAATAATATATTTAATCTATTTTTCTTTTTTCCCCTTTTAAATACCGATCATTTGACGCGCTTTGCTCCACCCTCTCTGGTTTTCAACTAGGTCCGCTAAATGACGTCACGGGGGCAGGTACTTTCATTTTCACTGCTACTGGCCCTCACCTCTGCTTGTGTTCAAACCAAAAGATCGGCACAGTTTTTCACATGGCAGGCGTTTACGTCCTTCATACATGTTGAGATCGAGTTTATCGACTTGATGAGGGAATGTCTTGACAATCCACACAGACATGACTCAGGACTCAGTCAAGCAGGTCGTACACCAGAAGCGCCGCGACATGGCGCGCACATGACAGTTTAAACTATCACACACCAAACAAGCACATTCGCATGATATTTAACATGAAACTAATCAGATGGCGCTCTGTGGCGAGGCGGCGCCAGTGTGAGTTTATAATCCTTTTTAGAATTCTAAAATCCATGGCGCTGCCTGGTGCTGTGCGGTGCGTCGCCGAGAGGCGCTTCTGGTGTGCTTCCTGCTTCATAGAGTAAACCAAAGCGCATTGGTGCCATTATAATGTATTAAATATATATATATATATATATATATATATATTTTTTTTTTTATAAAACGCGATTTCTCGATTTGATTCAAAATTAAATCGTCTTAAAACGTAAATTCGAATTAATCGAAAAAATCTGAAAAATCGCCCAGCCCTAGTGCAGTATAGTAAGTGCAAACATTCACATGACCAGAGCAGTTTAGTCTGTGTTTGTATCATAAGAACATTATGGCCATATCAATGATCCCAAACAAGCATTTATTTTATAAAAATTAAAATATATATTGCACATATTTTTATATATTTAATATAAATATACTTGTAGGAGCTAGATTGAAACCCATTTTCCCCACAGCACATAAAATAAAGTGACTTTTAAGAATGTTTATCAAAATTAATTTATTTGCGTAATATATTGCACAGATTCCACTCTGCTTCTCACATGGGAAAAGTAAAACAATGTAAAGGAAGACACAACTACAAACTCATGTTCAAAGCTGACACTGTTTATCAGAGCCCTTTATCTTTCTGGGCTTTTTTAAGATGAGCGGAATATGGGAGTCCCTCTACGAATTAAATTTTTCTTCTGACACAAAGTTATACCATCCTTTCTATTAAACTTTAATGGCCCTCAGCAACAGAATGATTTCTTATTCTTATTTAACAGACAATTAAAAACAAAAATGTTTAGCATTTAACACCTTTTACACATAGACTGTAAAAGATATGGATGATAATTTGTGACGTCACCCATAGGTTTATAAAGAACACAAAAGAAACTACCAGTAGGCCTGGCCAACTGCGACATTTTGTTCGCGTGTCATCGCACCAACCGGGGGATACTAAATAAGGGCAAAGAGGTGGAACGTGAGCAGAGCTATAGACGCCTATTGACATTCTGCTTAGACTGGCTTTCCTATGGGAGAAACACTTAATACTTCATTACCTGCGGCTCGTTTGTGTTCTGACCACATGTGATTGGTTGTACACTATATCAATAAAGTGTTTAGACTTTTAAAAACACTGTTGTAATACATTGAGCCGCTAAGCATTAGTCAAAACGTACAAATATTTCAGATGTAGTCTGTGTTAGTAATTGCAAGACTATCGATGAAATCCAGGCATAACACTGTATGACAACGCTTCAGATGACTGTTCTAGAGCCTACAGCTAATCAATCTGTCGGGTTCTAGAGTGCATTACAGCTCTAAAGAAAAATATAAATGATCTTAAATGAAACAATTACATTTATAGATATGGTATAAAATATATAATTTCCCTTACCTTCCAAATGGAGGCCACGTGAATGGTTTGTGGGCACAGTTAAATGCACACAGCATGCCATATCATCTGCTAATTGTAGGAAATAATTGCAAAGAGCAGCTGACTGTAAAGCCACATAAAACAACACAAAAATATGATGTAAATGCCGAGATCAGCGGCTAATCTGCCGAGTCAGCTGAGGTGAAATGACGGAGACCAGAGCGACCTGACTATAAACCAGACTATAAACATATTTTTTTTATGCTGTAAAGTTGGCCATTTTAACAGTGGGCTCAAAAGAAATTTGCTCCATATGGAGCCAGGACTAGCGGAATTTCGATGAATTGCAATTTCAGTTACTTCCGTATTTGCTTCCTGAAGCAGAGCGGGAGATTGCTGCTTGCTTTTACGTGACACTGAAAAAATAAATAAATAAATAAATCCACAATTTCACTCCTATCCATGTGAAGCGCTCTCTTTCTCTGTTGTAGTCTTGGTGCTGCTGAGAGATTGAGATGCACTGGCCAGTTTGCGTATAAAGTAATGCAAATATGCAGCTGTAGAAAGCGAAAACAAAATCCGGGACATTTTAGGCGATTTAGAAATCCTGGCTAAATGCATTTTTAAGTCCCAAATAGAAGACATGTCCAGGAAAAAGATGTATTGTCACCCAAAATAATGAGCTGGTCAGTCTATTTGGTAAAAAGCTTTTCCTTTCCGCGTGTCCTCATGCTCTTATCAAAGCTACTACCAAAGTCAGAACAGGTAGTTTTGTATCCGGCGTGTCTTTGTGGGTCTGCATCAGGAGAGCATGCAGGTCTGTGGTGGAGTATTCTGTTTGTCACGCACACAGAACCAGGCCACCCAAGTAAAGTTTTATGTATGGGAAGCGCTGGTATTGATCTGGGTATCACATTGGATGCACCACGATATGCCATGACCGAATTACAATCGTTTTCTATGAGGCTAGCATGTGCGACACAGTGCCATTCGGTGCCGTGCGTTGGTTAGCAGCGTATACAAAACAATGTAAAGACAGACTGACGTGAAGCAAAGAGCTTAGATTCTGTGCTCTTTGCATGAAGTAAATAAACAAGAAGAGACGTGCGATTGTTGATGGCGTCATCGTGTGCTACCGTCCCAATAGATTTCCAACTTAATACAACATAATTTAGTGTGAAAAGCATGTTGTTTTACCATGGCTGAGTGAATTAAGTCTTCAATCAGGCTTATTAAAAAAAAAATCGGACTTTTGAGACCAAATACATTTCCCAGTTCGCGCACATCTATTTTTAGTCACAAATGCAAGTGAAATGGTAGCACTGTTGAGACCTGTGGTAGTATTTAATATGGTTTATGCCAAAGACCATAGGATTAAACCATCTAAGGGCATACTCGCACTATGCTATATACTATGCTCGCACTAGCCCGGTGGGAAGAGGTGTGCCAGAGCGCAGTTCACTTAGGCTTTGGTGCGGTACGCTTGTAGTGTGAGTGCAAAGCGCGCCTGAGTTATTAAAGATGCAAACCCCTCACTGCACAACAGCTGCAACTTTAGCAAACCTCCTAATTCCTGCAGCACGAGGGCTTTATGATTGTTTATCAGCGTCAAAAGTGGCTGATCTGTTCGGCAAAATATTTAACTGCGTGTCACTGCATATCAAACGACTTAAACGTTATAACTGAAGAAATCTCCACTGTGCTGAGCGAAAGCACTTACTGAACAGCGCATCATCTATGACGTAAGCCTGTCCAGGCCCGTATGTAATGTAAGTGCAGGCTGTCGGGGGAGATTGAAGGGGGGCACAAGCTAGCTTTGGCCCGGTTCAAGGCAACTGTACATAGTGTGAGTACGCCCTAAAGTTTTATCATGTTAGTAAGTTTCATTCATAAATGCATTACAAAAATATTATAGATTTTCCTACAATATTTTACTCAATGTGCCAATGTGTTTTACAAACAATGTCTAATTTACTATAATCCATACAAAATAAAAATGTTTGTTTAGATGCACACTTACATTAAATGAGGCCTCTGTACATTAGGTATAGATGTTTTATCAAGCTTTACAATTTGAAATCTAAACTCTTGATCGCCTAAATGAGCTGTAAATAGAACGGGTCTAACACACACATGGCACACCGTATTTAATATTGAAAGTATTAGGGAATTGCGGAAGATTAAAACAAATATACTGTAACTAATGTTTGTTCAAATGATTGTGTTTTTCCATCAGTGTTTGGCTTTTTTTTTTTGAGCTGTCACTTGTACTCGTACATCATTAATATCATTAAAAAAAATTACTAGTTTTTATTATTTTTATAATTTAAGATAATAAAGATTTTTTATAACCATTAACCAAAATCAAACTTTGATGCATCACTTGCTTTTCTTCAGTTCAACCTTTTAAAGTTAAAATATTAATGACAACAGATCATGGGTTTCTCTACGAATATATTTTTTATTATGGCAAGAATAATAATAAAAGTACACTTGCTAAAAATATAGACTTTTTTTATTTAACCCACTCAACAATTCACACATTACTGTCTGGCTAGTTTATCTTCTACTAGAGTTGTGAATCTACACTAGTCTTATGGTTCGGTTATGATTATCATGCCATCGATTCGGTTCAATTCGATATCTCAGTGCATTGACGATGCTTTCCATACACAGTTTTATATTTCACAGCACAGCAATTCTTGTATTAAAATGTATAACTATATTTGTATACTATTTGTAATAAAATTTTGTCCTTTAATACAAACAGTCAGATATATAAACTGTATCTTTAAACAACACGAGCATTTACATTATAGCAAATAAACTAATATAAATATCTCGCTCGCTTTCTGAGTCCTGTCTAGCAAGTCTTTCTTACACCGCTTTGATTGGTCACACGCTCGACAGAAAGGGCTGGCGCTCTTCACAGATGAAGGACACAGATAAATGGCAGCGGCAATCACAGCTGATCCATGATAGACACAGTGGAGAAAACTCGCTCTGCAGACACGCACTAGTGTCTGTATCCAGAAGTGTCACTCTAACAGCCGAGAGGAGAGGAAAAGTGACGCCAGCAGGTCAAATGGGCCATAGTGAGAGAGAGAAATGGAGTTTACTTTCATTCTCTCAATCGCAGTGAAATAGGGGCTTCTGTTGTAAAAGTCAGTGAAAGACTGTCCAGTTAAATTGTGCACAGTTTCTGCGTGTTTAAGTAGTTAGAGCGTTGTGAATACCCCAGCTCGCCTCACTCGCCATAGTTAGCTACGGCAACATAGCGAATATGAGATAAATGACATCAGTACATAAAAACCGGTTATGATTATTACTGAACCGATACCGAATTGTCCGCATCTGCATCGCGTTGCACCGAAGGAACATTTAATTTTGACACCACTCAGTCTTCTACTGATATTCTAAAAAGGTAATAATGGTCCAACATTCCTGACCATTATCACTAATAAAGCCCAGAAAAAGGGCATCTGTATATTATAAACCAATAGGTTCAAATATTCCCTTCCAGTTATTAAAGAAATAATTTGTGACCTAATTTTAGTTTTGTAACTATTAAATTTTTTTTTCTAAATTGTAATGTATACATCAGTGTAAAACCTATGAATGGTGGAAAATACATATTCTGTAATATTAAAACCACCTGGGTCTCCACTTTTGCCATGGCCTGCCTTTTTCGTTTTAACAAATGTATCGCTCAGGTTTTTTTTCAAACTTTCAAACAAACTTTCCTCCTTTCCCACGGCTATAGCTATTTCTAGCCAGGTATAATTGGTCATCTGGTTAAAATCTGGTTTAAAGTTGTTACAGTGCAATTTGTATACAAATCCAGACATGGATAAAACCAAAAAAAAAAACTGCCGATTATTTGTTTTTAACAAAAAATGTCTGGTTTGTTTTTTTGGCTGGTTGATTGGTCCATTCCCAATCACAGATAGAAGTTCGACTCAAATTATGGCCCAATCCCAATACTATCTTTATACCCCTTCTTCTTGGCCCTTGAAACAGAGTGTGAAGTGGAAGGACTTCAAAATTTACCTTCTTAGAAATAGGACAGGATTACACCACTTGCACATGTCATGATATGTCATCATGATTTCTTGCTTCACATGAGATTGACGATCACGACTGCTTTAGTTATTCCAGTTACGTTGTTTTTGATGAAGTCTCCGAAGAAAACAATGTCATGTTATCATAAGGAAATAATGTGGTTTGTAAATGTACTGTGCATTTACACCATGGCCTTATTCATCTACATCAACACAAAAAAAACAACATTAACATACTAGACACTGTAAAAAGGTAATTCTCAGCCACTTGACTTTTCTGACAGGGTATTCAAGTGATCGAATGACATGTGAAAGTATGTTGTGGGACTGCTATACAGGAGTTATTATGAGTTATAGATAGCATTTTTTTTTTCAAAGCATGACGGTTAAACACAAATGCGGTTATTAAAACATATGCTTGTTTGTTGTAAAAAAAATTGTGATATGATAATGACAGCGATGCTGCATGTGTAGCTAATTTATTCCGGGAAATTTTTCGTACCCCTTGTTTTCGAGTGTGGTCCTGAAACATTTCTGTTTCTAGGGCTTCCCCTTAGCCTTACACCTTCAAACTAAAGAGAATTGGGACACCCCTACCCCTTCATGTAAATGAGAAAAACGAGGGGGAAGGGCTAAGGGGTAGAATTGGGATTGGGCTTATGAGTGCTCCAGTCGGTGCTTTCCTCAGTTTCATGAGCAACATTTCACACATACTGCAAACAAGTTAGCTACGCCCATTTATTTTCATGTCGCAGTATAGACCAATGACTGTAAAAAATATGGACGACGCGGCAGCCCTTTTCCCCATTGAACGCCTTGAGGGCAAAACGCCTGCTTGACGGGCACAAACTGACGCAAAAGACTGCTGAAATTGGAGCCTTGACATGCACAGAAGGACTGTCTGATGGAGCCAGAGGAGGAGCCGTGAAAATGAGCGGAGTAGAGCTTCCAACCAAACGCTTTATGTAAAATCAACCACGCCCCCCGAACTTCTCAGCATGCGTTTGCTGTCATATCAACACAAATGGATGTAATAACGTTAACAAATATGAGGGTTTTATATATTCAATTGCGCCAGCTCCGGACCGCAGCGCATAACCTACTCGCGGCGTCGCGGGCTGATTCTGGCTGCTCGCATGCGGCAGCGCCGGCTCGCTCGGCCGCCGCATCTGGCTCGATTGACTCAGGCTGGAATCGGGTAGTGAGTCCAGGCATCCGGAGTAGGTCCAGCAGAGGTAGTCAGTCTGAGCTCTAAGGGATAAGTCTCCGGCTGGCGAGAATCTAGCAGGAACTGTGTTTTGCTATCTGGGTGGTTAGGCGTGTATCAGCTAACTAATAAAGCCCGAAAAAAGCCCTGAACTTAGCGAATAAACAGTGTTCCACCAGGATCATGTATGTCAGAAACTATAGTTTACTGCTGAACTCATTTTGTCATGGTAAAATAACACAGAAATGGAATAATAACATTTCAGTCTCCTGCCGAAGCTCAGACGCCGCGCTTTGAGAAACTGTCAATCACAGCTGTCAATCACGATGACACGCCCAGCATTAAATTACTGCTAAAAACAAACTGTTTACAAAAATGAAGATCTGCACCTATTTCAGCACAATAACCAGTGCCTTAATTGACCAGAACCATCTTTCGGGACATTTTATTGCAAGTGTAATATTTTTTTTTTATTTGGGCTCAAGTCTCCTTCATTAACACGGAGGAGGCGGGCTTTATAACTTGTACTGCAGCCAGCCCCCAGGGGGCGATCTAACGGCCGTGACCTTTACTCAAACGCAGGCTTGCGGCACACTTGGTATAGACAGAATAAAAAGTTTATCTGGCTGTAACTATATATAGTCATGCTGCCCAGCCCTATTGTAAATGACTCTTCATTTGTTTTGAATGTTACATTTAATTAGACCAAAGCTCTCATCAGCATAGGTTTCTCTGGTGTTTGCAATCTTTAGTAGTTTATTTCATCAGCTTTTGGCAATTTCTCTTGACACCTTGTGGACAAATTAAGTAGTTCAAAGCGTACACTGTGTTTGAAAAATTGGAAACATCTGTTTGTGCATTTACTGTTCTCTTCAAAATATGTTCTAGCAATGTTGTCGAATGTTTAATGCTTCTTTAATGCTTGTTCTATCATTGTTTCCCCAGATGTTACACTAAGAATTGCACTGAAGGACCTTACTTGGAATCAGCATCTACACAGAGACTCAGCTTGTTGGACACCGGACACTTTTCACACCTTTTGGGGGGGGGGGACTGACAGAAGTAACCTATCACTGAAGTGACTAAAGGGGAATAATGGTGATTTTGCGCCGGGCTCGGCCGCCTGCTTCCGCCCCAACCAGCAATGAATCTTGACTCGCTCTCGCTGGCTTTGTCTCAAATCAGCTACCTGGTGGACAATTTAACTAAGAAAAACTACAGAGCCAGCCAGCAGGAAATACAACATGTAAGTTCAGTGGCAGCAACACATGCTTACTTTTTCACTTTAAACCTAGAATAAGAATTTAGAATTGCTAGTTTCATCAGCGAGCTGAAAGTGCTGACAATTTGATGCATGACTTTTTTTTCCTCAGATTGTGAATCGTCACGGCCCTGAGGCAGACCGGCATCTATTACGCTGTCTCTTTTCCCATGTGGATTTCAGTGGCGATGGTAAAAGCAGTGGCAAAGATTTCCACCAGGTTTGTGGAATTTGTCTTGAGAATATGTAGTTCTTTTATCAGTTTGAGGATTTGTTTAATATTATATTTTCCTTTTCATTTTCTTCAGACACAGTTTCTGATCCAGGAGTGCGTGTCTCTTATTACGAAACCAAATTTTATTTCAACGCTTTGCTACGCCATTGACAATCCCCTGCACTATCAAAAGGTATGTTCAAGTGTATTTAAAATGTTAAGAGAACTTGAACCAGTGACTTGTGTAGCTAATGTAAAGTGAACTGCAGCTAATAGTTTGTTGCTCATCTTCGCACTCATGCATGCACATTATACACAAGACTGGACATGATTCAGTAACCCATTATAGACAAGGCTAAAGGTCTTTGCACACTGAAGTCGGAAATGTTGGTATGCGTTATTTTCGTAATCATATGCAAAAAATTTGTCATGTAAACAAACCTTGCACACTGAGTCAAATGCGTATTAATCAATCCATTACGAGAAAACGCAAAACATTTTCGAAGTCAGTTTAAGCAGTGATACGTTCTCCTCTCTTCTCCAAAGTAGAAACAGAAAGAGGGATAGACTGCATATTGTGTTCATCCAATAGAGAAGAAGGAAAGTTCCGCACATTATTAAAGGGGGATTGTCGCTGGATTGTCCCGAAGTTTATTTTGGAAAATCAGTGGAATTTTGATACATTGCTAGTAATACTTCACACATTCGCGAATGTAAAAAAATCGGGCATGTTATATGACATTATAATTTATCAGGGTATATGCAGGAGTCCTAAAGATAATTTCAATACCTTTTTTAGACTTTTTAAAAGACTTTCTCATAATATTTTAAGACCTTATCACCACTTCAAGTTTTAATCAGTATCAAACCTTTAACTTTATAAACAGCTGTTAACAGTTGTAGTTAAATCAATGGAGTATAACCATAAAACAGAACTCGGATAAGCTTGGAAGAAACAAAGCTTGAAAGAATAAGTTACGTAGTTGTTTTCTGCAGCTTCAGCCATTGTTTAAACTCATCTTTTTCCAACCAGGAGTATGCAAACTTTCATTTTCCCATTTTGTTGTCTGTTTTGCTCTCTGGGTTCGCTACATGTGGAGAGCGTCACATTACCTTCCCTTGTTTGTCGCAAATTATGTGAAATAACCCAGGCGGAGGAGCATGGCTGGTCGCACCCTGGCCTCCTGAATTAAGCACGCCGTTGTTAATATTAGGAGGAAAATATATATTAGGGATGTCCCGATCCAATATTGATATCAGAAATTCGTCCGATATCTGTCCAAAAAACTATATCGGACCGCGTTAAAAATCTTTGATATAAGCAGTCCGATACTCTCTAAACTCCGTTACAGCTATTCTATCCAGCAGAGTCCAGAGCCAGCGTGCAAAGCCCACGTGATCACAACACTGCTTGCTAGCAAAGTCTCTTAAGATTTCACATGCTCTTTACATTAAGTTATGGTGTATTACGATAGAAATCTATTGTGACGGTAGCACACACTGACGCTAGCAACAACAGCACATTTCTAATGTTACTGGTTTATTTACTTCACGTCAAGCGATCTTTACATTGTTTTGCATAAAGTCACGCTGCTAAGCAACATAAGGCACCGAATGGCAACGTAGCACACATCGTGCAAGCCTCAATTCAGTCATGGCACATTGTGGTTCATCCAGTGTAATACCTAATTCAACACCAGCACTTCCCACACATGACTTTACCTCAGCGGCCCAGTTCTGTATGCGTGAGAAAAGTCTCCGCCACAGACTTGCGGGCTCTGCTGCTGCAGACCCACAGAGATGCGCTGGATACCTGCTCTGACTTTAGCTTTGAGAAGAGCGCGAGGACACGTGGAAAAAAAACCTTTTTAATAAACAGACTGATCATGCTCATTATTTAGGGTGACAATACATCCTCTTTTTCTCAGACATGTCCTCTATTTGGGACTTAAAAAATTGCATTCAGCCAAGTTTCCAAATAGCTGAACATGTCCCGGATTCTGCTTTCTTTAGCTGCGTGTCTACATTACTTTATACGCAAACTTTCAATCTCTCAGCAGCACAAAGACTAGAGAGGGAGCAGATTTGACCTGTCAGTGGTGCACATGGATAGTAGGAGTGAATTATTGGATTTCTTATTCTTTATTTCATTTTTTTTTTTACTTGAACACTCTGAAAGGAAACAGTGTCATGTAAAAGGTGTTAAATGCTAAACATTTTTGTTGTTTTAATTGTCTTTTAAATAAGAATAAGAAATCATTCTGTTGCTGAGGGCCATTACAGTTTAAAACAAAGAATGGTATTACTTTTGGGGCAGAAGGACAATTTAATTAGAGGCATTCCTATGTTTAACTGTTTTATTAAAAAAGCCCAGAAAGATAAAGTGCAGTTCTGTCTCGATTTACATTATCTAATTTTCCCATGTGGGCAGTAGGGTAAAATCTGTGCAAATATATACAAATATGATGAATTTTGATAAATAAAATAATTCTTAAAAGTAACATTATTGTATGGGCTGTGGAGAAAAGGTGCGTTTCAATCCAGCCTCTGCAAGTATATTTGTTAAAGATAATATGCAAAAATTTTGCATTCAGTGTGCAAGAACCTTCAGTTCTTAACTTTGTTTATTAAAATGTTATTTAATGCAAAAAGTGACTAATACGTGAAAATTCTTAAATATAGATACTTATGTTCAAGTTGCCATTTTTGTGCCTGTAATGCTTTGTTCATTGGTTGCAAATATCTGCTTGTTTGTAGAGTTTGAAACCGTCACCTCATTTATTTACTCAGCTGAGTAAAGTTCTCAAGCTAAGCAAGGTTCAGGAGGTAGGCTCAATTTTGCAGTATAATCAACATTTCTATTAAATCAGTGCAAGATTATCAGTTTTTGACTTTCTGGCTTTCACCAGGTGATTTTGGGCCTTGCTCTGAGCAACTCCAGCAACGCAGACCTTCGAGGGTTTGGTAAGTGTTCACTTCCTGACTTTTCATTTTGTGTGTTAGTTTCACTTCTGCAAAAAGTTTTCAACACCGCAAACCCTGGCTTGTTTCTTTTACAGCTGCTCAGTTTGTGAAGCAGAAGCTCCCTGACCTCCTCCGCTCGTACGTGGACGCCGACCTCGGAGGGAATCAGGAAGGTGGCTTCCAGGACATTGCCATAGAGGTTCTGCATCTGCTCCTCTCCCATCTTCTGTTCGGTCAAAAGGGCTCGAGCGGAGTCGGACAAGAGCAGATTGACGCGTTCCTCAAAACACTGTGCAGAGGTTAGTGGAAAACTCCACCAGATGATTGCTTCCTGCATGCTATATTTGGATTGGAATTGTTTCTCATTCTTGTTTTTATTTGTGTCCCAGATTTCCCGCAGGAGCGCTGTCCTGTGGTGCTTGCACCACTGCTGTATCCTGACAAACGGGACATTCTCATGGACAGGATCCTGCCAGACTCTGGAGATTTAAATAAGACCATGATGGAGAGTTCTCTTGCTGACTTCATGCAAGAAGTTGGCTATGGCTTTTGTGCAAGGTATTAACACTTTAAAATGAACTCAAAGTTTGTTGTTAATGTAGTCCGTGTATATGGATTGCAGTGTTTTTATCTGAATTACAACCAGAGTGTTGACTGATTGATTTATACTTGTTTCTCCAGTCTTGAAGAGTGCAGGAACATAATCCTGCAGTATGGGGTGCGAGAGGTGACAGCCAGTCAGGTGGCCAGAGTGCTGGGCATGATGGCCCGCACTCACTCAGGGCTGTCTGACGGCATCAGCCTTCAGGTATGTTCTCTTTAGCTGTTATTGGCAGCTATGATGACTACTAAAATAGTACTTTTCATTGTGAAATTAATTTAAATGAAGCCTAAAATCAATTTTAGACATTAAATGGAACTAAAGGGAATAACTACTTTGATCATTGTATTAAAAAATGTATACTAAGCTATTTGTAAACTACTTTATATAATTTAATAATATATAATAAATATGTAAAAGAAACTTAAGGAACAAATCAGCACTGTTTAAAGTGTGATTTGGTTTGAATGACTTTTTTTCTGTTTATTTGTAGACCATCACCAATCCAGTGGGCGGTGGTGGGATCTGGAGTGACGGGAAGGACAAAAGTGACAGCTCTCAGGCCTGGAATGTTGAAGTTCTAATTGATGTGGTCAAAGAAGTGGTAAGTTTCTGGTTATTTTGAGGAGCTTTCATGTTTAGTTTGTTTCTGAAGCTAAAACATTTTCTCAGTTTAGTTAGTTTAGAAATGCGAGGTATGCAAAGCAGCAGTGATCGTTTTGCTAATTCCTTTCAAAAGGAATTTTAAATTGTGGATTGACCTGGTCGCGCAAACAAAGCTGATGATGAACAAACATATTTCAGGACTTTTTCATTTTAGCTATGTCTGACGCTACTTATTCCCTTTAGAACCCTAATCTGAATTTCAAAGAGGTGACCTATGAGCTGGATCACCCAGGCTTCCTGATCCGGGACAGTAAGGGGCTTCAGATAGTTGTTTATGGGATCCAGAGGGGTCTGGGAATGGAAGTGTTCCCGGTGGATCTCATTTACAGACCATGGAAGCATGCAGAAGGACAGGTAAATAATGCACCACTCAGTTTTAAAATAATCAAATCAATTGTATGAATTTTTTAACTTTGCAGTGAAAATGAAGTAGCTTATTTACATTTGGCTGTAATTAGTTTTGTGTTTTATTTTCAGTTGTCGTTCATTCAGCACTCTCTATTGAGTCCTGAAGTGTTCTGCTTTGCTGACTACCCTTGCCATACTGTTGCTATTGACATCTTGAAGGCTCCACCTGAGGATGACAACAGGGAGATAGCCACATGGTAAGTCTCAAACCAATTAATGTTACATCTAATCTTTACAAAAATGCTCAGTCATGAATGGTTTTTATACCTCCTTCCATTTTGGTCAACAGGAAGAGCTTGGACCTTGTAGAGAGCCTCTTGCGCCTCTCTGAAGTTGGGCATTATGAACAGGTGAAGCAGCTTTTTAGCTTCCCCATCAAACACTGCCCGGACATGCTGGTGTTGGCGCTCCTGCAGATCAGTACCTCCTGGCACACCCTACGTCATGAGCTCATCTCCACCCTCATGCCCATCTTCCTGGGCAACCACCCTAACTCTGCTATCATCTTGCACTATGCTTGGCATGGACAGGTGGGTGAATTTGACATTGGCGGGAAGTTGTTATTGCATCACTGTGTACTGATATGTGCCTGGGTCACGTTTCTAGGGCCAGTCCCCATCCATTCGCCAGCTGATCATGCACTCTATGGCCGAGTGGTACATGAGAGGGGAGCAATATGACCAGGCCAAGCTATCTCGCATCCTGGATGTGGCTCAGGACTTGAAGGTACCAATCACATTAACTCCTGCACCTGTGGTTATTTGAGTAGTACATATTACGGTCTTGGTTAACTGGTATGCCAACATTTTGAATGCTATTGTGTTTGTGTTGCAGTCTCTATCGATGCTGCTGAATGGTACTCCATTTGCCTTTGTTATTGACCTAGCTGCACTTGCCTCTCGCCGTGAATACCTCAAACTTGACAAATGGCTCACTGACAAAATACGGGAGCATGGGGTAAGTGAGCATTCATGGACGTATTGTTTGTAATTGAACTAAAGCAATACAAGAAATGACATGTTCTATTCTTGTCCATTAGGAGCCATTCATCCAAGCATGTGTCACATTTCTGAAGAGACGCTGCCCCTCTATTATGGGTGGTTTGGCCCCTGAGAAAGACCAGCCGAAAAGTGCTCAACTTCCTCCTGAAACACTGGCTACCATGCTTGCATGTTTGCAGTCTTGTGCTGGGTATGTATACAGCCAGGTTCAGACTACCAGTCTGATTTTGGTTTTGTTTATTTTTCTTGGTGGTTCCTAAATAAGTGGCCATCAGTATGCAGGGATTGATTTTTATTTTTTTTTTTTTTTGTCATGTTGGGTGTAGGGCTGAACAATAAATCAATAATATCAAAGTTGTTAATTAGCAAAAGCAGCAATTTGTCATTTGAGAAAAATGCGGTGATGTGATCAACAGTAAATTTCCTCCAAAGGCCAGAGGGTGCTTTCGCAAATCTGAAAGAACAGCTAGATATCAGACCGCCTTGTTTTCAACGATCGCTAAATCAACAAATTTTCATGATCCTGCTAAATTTTTAATTTGAACACAAAGTTATTGCAAATAACATACATCTCATAAAACATCCAATTCCAAACCATATAATCAAATTAATATTTTTTTTAGCTTTCAGTTAGTTGTTTTTCATGACTTATAGACGTTGCATATGCAGCGCACGTGATGTATTTGAGTGTCTCAAAAAATGACATCTGACTTGCACACTCACAATCCAAACATTACATGAGAGTGGGGAGGAGAATGTTTTGCAGCAAGTGCAGTAAGCAGAAGCAGATGAAGTGCGAGTGATTTACATGTGAAATCAGTGCAAAGATGCGATTAGACATCCTACGTTTTGTACATTTGGCGTGCTTCAGGCTCCAAAAGAAAGTTAGAGCAAACCTCTAAACCCTTAACAAACTGTGCAGTGGAACAAATAAAAAGCAAGCAGCTTGCAATGATTATGGTGGATTCAAGGATGACAGCCGCTGGACAAGATCAAATTAAGGACATTATTTGTGCTTTATATGTATGGCTGGTGTTTTCGTTTGACTGCAGTTAATGAGAAAAAATGCTTCTATGCTATTGACGAGTTTCACGGCAATCCGTGTTTTAGGCGTATTAAGATATGGAAAGCCATAACACATGTCCTGAGTGAGGTACATGATGTCAGATGTTCCTGAAATCTCAAATAAAGTAAGATTGTGGATAAAAATAAGAGTTATAAAGCCTTCCTTTAGCCGCTTTCACACAGTGATACCGGTAAATATATGGAAAATTTCCGGAACTACTTTACCGGTAAAGTCAAAAAAGCGCTGTTCACACAGACGAGGACGTTACGGAATTTTTCCGGAAAAGAGCATTCACACATCCATTCCAAATACCGGTAAATTCTGACATCATTAACCAGAAATGAGCTCTAAAAGGCTACGCTTGTATTTGTAAACATTTGACTACATGTCAAACTCTGTGGATGGATCAGTATTGTGAACAACTTCGATGAAAACATATAGAGAAACACTTTCGCATGTCGAGATGTACATGATATGGGTGTGTGCTGGCGCTCATGGGCTGTTTCATGGGCACACGCAAAGCTTGAAGGTAAACAAACAACGGCTTATCATAAGCATCTTATCGATAATTACACAGTTGGCATTAAGATGAACTTATAAACGTTATCTGACTAATTTCTAGCAGCTAAATGTGTCTGGAAAAATATTCAAAGGCTATTATTCTCATAAACCACGCGGACGTGAATGCGTCTGACTGTTCTGATTGGCTAAAGCAGACATCTCACGTCAGCACGTTCTAGACGTGCACGCGCTCTTTCAGGTAATCTTCCTTTTGCATTCACACAGCGCAGCATTCCGGCAAATTATCTGTAATGTTACAACTTCTCTTTCTGGAAAATAGCCAGAATGAATTTACCGGTATTTTTAAAAAGAGCCTGTTCACACATACACACCTTTCCGGTAAATTTCCGGAAAGGTGTGTATGTGAGAGGGGCTTTTGGCTCAATCACTACCGCTTGTTATTATTTAGATTATTTATTTAATTTTTTTTATCGCAAATTGTCTGCAAATTTCTGGGAATTACCACTACAAAGGAAAAAAGCCAGGAAATGCCAGTCTGGAAAATCGTTATGGCGTTTGTAAGATAAGCAGACACAATCAAAATCAGACAATCAAACACATGAGCATGACAACGTGTTTTTTTTTTTTTTTTTTTTTTTTTTTTTTTTTTTTTTTTGAGTTCTTGTCATTTTTCTCATGATGTATGTAATTATGCAACGCTTGTCACTGCTTAGAATGCTTTTGTGAAATATGTTTATTGTATTCTGTGTAAGAAGATGCATCATTTCAGAAAAGCACTTATTTACTTTAAAGATGACTGCGCACAACAATCATATGTCATTTATTGTTCAACATTTATTGTGTGGTGTGTCATAGTAATCAACAATTAATATCTGTGGTGCTTCGCGTTGTCCTAAGGAGCACAGAGAGTCCTGCAACACAAGAATTGAGTTTAAATTGCATAATTGAACATGGTGACTATCATAACTGACAGAACACAGCATTAAGCATGTACACATTAAAAAAGTGCTTGGGTTGAGGTTGAACTTTTTTATTTTTATTTTGAGCAGGAGTGTGTCTCAAGAGCTGTCAGAGACAATCTTGACCATGGTGGCCAACTGTAGCAATGTGATGAACAAGGCTCGGCAGCCGCCACCAGGAGTCCTGCCAAAGGGACGAGCGCCCAGCACCAGCAGTTTAGATGCTATCTCACCTGTGCAGGTAACCATGCCTGTACCAACTGATTGAATATCGATATCAGTGTCAAGATTCCCTGATGGTGGTGTTCTCAAATCTGTCCTGTTGTATTCCAGATGGACCCTCTCTCTGCAATGGGCTCTTTAAGTCTAGGTGTCTCGTCCACCTCTCACACCCCGAGCATGCAAGGATTCCCCAGCCTGCAGGGCTCTGCCTTCAGTAACCCCCAGTCCCCAGCCAAAGCCTTCTCAAACCTGCCCAACCCAAACCCCAGCACAGCTTTCCCTGGAATCAACCCCCTCTCTTCACAGCTCCAAGGTACCATAAGAGCGCTGTGTATTAATGAACTCTGATTCCAATCATAATGAGGCTGTGTGTTATTGGAATTGAACACATTACTTGAATTGCTTCCTTAGGTCCTCTGAGCACAAGCTTGTCTGGGATTGGCTCAGGTTTGGGCATGCCCACTGTCAGCAGTGATGTCTTCAGCGCCAGGAAGATGAGCACACCGGGGCTAAACCCCCCAACCTTCCAGCAGAGTAAGATTAAGGCGTGCTAGTGGTGGTGTAGCTGAGAGAGGTCTATGTGCCTCAAGCTGTGTTTCCTTTTGAAAGTAGCTCACAGTCCTTATGACATTTCAGAGTCTGTTTATTCTAATTTTCATCTCTGCACCAAAAAAAAAGTAAATTCTAAGAAATCCAAGAGGAAATACAGGTCAGTCTGCATTACTGCATGATGTTCTTGGCAACTAGTTTGGATACTAAATTATGAAGGAAAACAGGCTATTAGCCAGGAGCTTCTTTTCTGAATTTGCACTTTATGCATTTAAAATCAGTTTATAAATAGATGGAGGTGTGGTAACCGGTTTTCCCTCCTCTGTTACAGCTGACCTCTCTCAGGTGTGGCCCGAGGCAAACCAGCACTTTAGTAAGGAGATTGACGATGAAGCTAACAGCTACTTCCAGCGCATCTACAACCATCCGCCACATCCCACAATGTCTGTGGACGAGGTGAGTGTGCTAATTGGAGCTTAATAAATGGAAAAGTTCACTCTGAATTTTCAAGCTTTTTTTTTTTTATAGGTCAGGCTTTTTAAGTTCATTGCTATTGTTTCAATGCAGGTGCTGGAGATGCTGCAAAGATTTAAGGACTCAAACATCAAGCGGGAACGAGAAGTTTTTAACTGCATGCTGAGGAATCTGTTTGAGGAGTACCGATTCTTTCCTCAGTATCCAGACAAAGAGCTGCACATCACCGCCTGCCTCTTTGGGGGAATCATTGAGAAGGGCCTGGTCACATACATGGCGCTGGGCTTGGCCTTAAGATACGTGCTGGAAGCCTTACGCAAACCTTTCGGATCAAAGATGTATTACTTTGGGATCGCTGCACTAGATAGATTTAAAAATAGGTACTTATTTTGGTTCAGCAAAAATAGAGCAGCTTTTATTTAAATTGTGCTTTTGATTTATATTAAATCTGAGGCACTTTCTTCCTCAGACTGAAGGACTATCCCCAGTACTGTCAGCACTTGGCATCAATAGCCCATTTCCTACAGTTTCCACACCATTTACAAGAGGTAACCTAGTTTTTCATTTTATTTTCCTATTTTGCACTGTGGTATTTAAACTTTTTCAGCTGATGAGTTCCTGTTGTCCCTTTTTGTGCGCAGTATATAGAGTATGGCCAACAGTCAAGAGACCCTCCTGTGAAGATGCAAGGCTCCATTACCACCCCAGGCAGCCTGGCTCTAGCCCAAGCGCAAGCTCAGTCTCAGCCCCCTAAAGCCCCCCAACCTGGCCAAGCCAGCACCTTAGTGACAACAGCCACCACGACCACCACCGCTGCCAAAACCACAACCATCACAAGACCTACAGCTGTTGGACCCAAGAAGGATGTGCCAGTGCGTAAACAAGTTACTTTTGCAATGTAGCAATGGTCTAAAATAAACTGATGTTTAATGTTTTAATTTCTTCTACAGCCTTCAATCAACACCACAAACATTGACACCTTGTTAGTGGCCACAGATCAGACCGAAAGGATCGTGGAGCCCCCAGAAAATGTTCAGGAGAAAATTGCTTTTATTTTCAATAACTTGTCCCAGTCAAACATGTCCCAAAAGGTGTTTATTTTCACTAATTATATCATTGGTATTCAATTTAATAACTGGTTTGTTTTTTGTTTTAAACATTCTAAACCATGTCTTTGTGTTTAAAGGTGGAGGAGCTAAAAGAGACTGTGAAAGAAGAATTCATGCCCTGGGTTTCTCAGTACCTGGTAATGAAGCGTGTCAGCATTGAGCCCAATTTCCACAGCCTGTATTCTAACTTCTTGGACACACTGAAAAACCCAGAGTTTGTCAAGATGGTTCTCAATGAGACTTACAGAAACATCAAGGTGAGGCATTTTAGAAATTAATCAATTTATAGCCATAAATGAGTTATAAAATCTTGATGTGAGGGACGACGCGGTGGTGCAGTCGGTAGCACGTTTGCCTGGGTCAGTTGGCGTTTCTGTGTGGAGTTTGCATGTTCTCCTCATGTTCGCGTGGGTTTCCTTCGGGTGCTCAAGTTTCCCCCACAGTCCAAAGACATGTGGTACAGGTTGAATTGTTTATGCTAAAATTGACCATAATGTATGAGTGTGTATAGATGTTTCCCATGGATGGGTTGCGGCTGGAAGGGCATCCGCTGCGTAAAACATATGCTGGATAAGTTGGTGGTTCATTTCTCTGTGGCGACCCCAGATTAATAAAGGGACTAAGCCGAAAAGAAAATGAATGAATGAATGAATGAAAAACTTCATGTGGTCTCTCTTTGTTATCGCAGGTCCTCCTTACCTCGGATAAGGCAGCTGCTAATTTCTCAGATCGATCCCTGCTGAAGAATTTGGGTCACTGGCTTGGAATGATCACCCTAGCAAAAAACAAACCCATCCTGTATACAGTGAGTTCATTTATTATTCATCACCTTTGTAAAATGTGTAGAGCATGTGTTGTTTTACCAGCATTAATGTACTGTGCTCATATAGGACCTGGAGCTGAAATCTCTTTTGTTGGAGGCTTATGTGAAAGGCCAGCAGGAGTTACTGTATGTCGTCCCTTTTGTGGCCAAAGTCTTGGAATCAAGTCTGCGGAGTGTGGTAATAATGAGTTCTGATAATCATGACATATTTTTTTATATCAGAACATAAATTAATTGGTGCTGTGTTTTGTAGATCTTCAGACCGCAGAACCCTTGGACAATGGGCATCATGAATGTACTGGCTGAACTCCACCAGGAGCATGACCTAAAGGTCAGTAACCTCTCTTTGACGCTAAATGTATAGTGCACAGGTTTTTGATGAATGGTTTTCACTCAGTCCCACAATTCTGTCGTTGCAGCTTAACCTCAAATTTGAGATTGAGGTACTCTGCAAGAATCTGTCTATGGACATCACTGATCTTAAGCCAGGGAACCTGCTGAGAGACAAAGATAAGCTGAAGACCTTGGAGGAGCAGCTCTCCGCACCAAAGAAAGAGACCAAGCCTCCTGAAGAATTGCTGCCTATAGTTACAACAGGTATTACACTAAACTGGACACATTGTAAATGACATGCTGTTTGCCATATTTTCCAGTTCTGGTTTAACCAGAAGCAGACTCTGTTCCTTTCACAGCTGCTCCCTCAACTCCGGCCACCACCACGGCCTGTACAGCCACTGGGCCACCTACACCTCAGTTCAGCTATCATGACATCAATGTGTATGCATTGGCTGGACTGGCCCCACACATAAACATCAATGTTAACGTTAGTTACTCACTCTACCAACCAATTCATTACCCCTTTTCAAATAGCGTTAATTAAGACACTAACAATTTTTACCTTAACGTTTATAGATCCCACTGCTACAGGCCCACCCTCAGCTGAAGCAGTGCGTGAGACCAGCAATCGAACGTGCCGTACAGGAGCTTGTGCACCCAGTGGTGGACCGATCCATCAAGATCGCCATGACAACCTGTGAGCAGATAGTCAGGAAGGACTTTGCTCTAGACTCAGAGGAGTCTCATATGCGTGTGGCTGCTCACCACATGATGCGTAACCTGACTGCCGGCATGGCCATGATCACCTGCAGAGAGCCCCTGCTGATGAGCATTGCCACCAATCTGAAGAACAGCTTTGCTGCAGCTCTTAGGGTACTGGAAAATTTAGCTTTGTTCTCTCAAATTGATATCCATTCCCAAACTTAGACTCACTGATCATGTCCTCTTCAGGCTCCCACACCCCAGCAGAGAGAGATGATGGAGGAGGCGGCTGCTCGCATCGCACAGGACAACTGTGAGCTTGCATGTTGCTTTATCCAGAAAACAGCAGTGGAGAAAGCTGGCCCGGAGATGGATAAGAGACTGGCAACTGTGAGTGCATGGTCACAGTTTAAAAAGCTCCAGTCAAGCAATATCTTCTGGTAAGGTCTCAGAGATTAAACACAGTTTTTCAACCTCACAGGAATTTGAGCTGAGGAAGCATGCTCGCCAAGAAGGAAGACGCTACTGTGACCCCATGGTGCTCACCTATCAGGCAGAGCGCATGCCTGAGCAGATCAGACTGAAGGTGAAAGATCTTTACAAATGTCTCAAAGGTCATTGATATACTATTCTGTATGACAATATTTGATTCTGTTTTGCTGCTCCTCTAGGTTGGTGGAGTGGATCCTAAACAGCTGGCTGTTTATGAGGAGTTTGCCCGCAACGTTCCAGGCTTCCTACCAAGTAATGACCTGTCTCAACCAACTGGTTTTCTTGCTCAACCAATGAAGGTATAAACCCCTTATTCTAGAAGAGATCTTGTTAGGGAATCACATAATGGAAGCAACTCACAGGTTCTTTTGATGCATTGCAGCAACAGGCATGGCCCACTGATGATGTGGCTCACATCTATGAGAAGTGCATTTCTGACCTGGAACAGCACCTGCATGCAATTCCACCTGCACTGGCCATGAACCCACAGACCCAGGCCATACGTAGCCTGCTGGAGGCAGTTGTCATGGCAAGGAACTCCCGTGATGGCATTGCTGCCCTGGGACTTTTGCAGAAGGTTAGATAATCTATAGCACATTGTATATTTCTGCTTCTTGAGAGCTACTGTTCTGCAGAGTTTAGCTTCAATTTAAATGAAACCTAATCGAAAAGATTACCTAAGGTCATGAGGATCACTTAAAAACCTTTTGGTTGATATGTTATGTAAGCAAAATGCGTAAGGACTGTCTCAGCTTAGATCTAAGAAACCTCTCATTCTTAGGCTGTGGAGGGTCTTCTTGATGCCACCAGTGGTGCTGATCCTGAATTGTTACTAAGCTACAGGGAGTGCCATCTGTTGGTGCTGAAAGCCTTACAGGATGGCCGTGCCTACGGTCCACAGTGGTGCAACAAGCAAATCACCAGGCCAGTACTACCACTGTGATACACACTTGTATCTCAAGCATACATGTGCCACAAAGACCCTAACCTTTTGTTCTACACACCCTGCAGATGCCTGATTGAGTGTAGAGATGAATACAAGTACAATGTTGAGGCTGTGGAGCTCCTCATCAGAAACCACCTGGTCAACATGCAGCAGTATGATTTGCACCTAGCTCAGGTGAGGATAGCGTCTCAAGGACTTCAAAAGGGATCATTATAAACAAGCAAATTCTTACACTCCTTTTTTTTGTAGTCCATGGAGAATGGCCTCAACTACATGGCAGTGGCATTTGCCATGCAGCTGGTGAAACTCTTGCTGGTTGATGAGCGCAGCGTGAGCCACATCACTGAAGCAGATCTTTTCCACACTATCGAGACACTTATGAGGACCAGCGCCCACTCCAGAGCCAACGCTCCTGAAGGGTAAGACCCACTTATCCTGCTGGTCATACAACTGAATGTCATTCCTGCTGAAAAAACTAACATGTATTACTTTTGTGTAATCCATAGTTTGCCACAGCTTATGGATGTTGTCCGCTCCAACTATGAGGCCATGATTGATCGTCACCATGGTGGACCAAATTTCATGATGCACTCTGGAATTTCTCAAGCATCGGAGTACGATGACCCACCAGGCCTTAGAGAAAAGGCAGAGTACCTGCTGAGAGAATGGGTCAATCTGTACCACTCAGCAGCAGCAGGAAGGGACAGCACCAAGGCCTTCTCTGCATTTGTTGGCCAGGTCAGAATTTTTTTTAGGAGCTCTCAATATGCAGAAGTCCCAAGTAAGTTTCTCTTTAGGTTAGAATTACCACACCTTATTCTGTTCCATCTGCTTTTTTCCCTGTAGATGCACCAGCAGGGTATCCTGAAGACTGATGACTTGATCACTCGCTTTTTCCGGCTATGCACAGAAATGTGTGTAGAGATCAGTTATCGCGCTCAAGCTGAACAGCAGCACCCAACCACCAGTCCTGCCATTATTAGGGCCAAATGCTACCATAACTTGGATGCTTTCGTTCGGCTTATTGCCCTTCTGGTCAAACACTCTGGAGAGGCCACCAACACAGTCACTAAAATTAACCTGCTCAACAAGGTTTGAATGCTTATATGGATTGAGATGGGTTAATGTTGAGTTGTTTCAGGGGACGTTTTAGTTAACGCTGTGCCTCCTGTCCTGCTGTAGGTTTTGGGCATTGTGGTGGGTGTGTTAATCCAGGATCATGATGTGAGGCAGACAGAGTTCCAGCAGCTTCCATACCACAGAATCTTCATCATGCTCTTACTGGAGCTAAACGCACCAGAGCATGTGCTGGAGACCATCAACTTCCAGACTCTCACTGCCTTCTGGTTAGTAACATGACTTTAGTCTTTAGGTTTAATCATATGTACCATTGTTTACCAGTGAAAATGTAGGATGTTTACCAACAAAGTTTTGAAAGTGACTTCAGCAAAGCTTTTGCTTCATATATCGCTACAGTATAGATGATGGACATTTGTCTCTTTTTAGCAACACCTTCCACATCCTGAGGCCGACTAAAGCACCTGGTTTTGTGTATGCTTGGCTAGAGCTCATCTCTCACCGCATCTTCATTGCCAGGATGCTTGCTCACACCCCACAACAGAAGGTCTGTATCTGCTGTGGGAATTGTCATTTGTCAGGGGTGTACAGTCATGCTTCAGGGGGCCATTTCTTGCTGGGGATTTTTCTGACCTAGAGAGAAGCCAAGGTCTTTAGAAACAACCAGCAGGTTTGCTGGAGCTTAGCTAAAAATGAAAATTGCCCCCCAGGAGCAATATTAGACATCTCTGATATCCCTGCTAATCTCATATCCATGTCAGTCTATTGCAGAGACCACCTTCTTCCTTTAACATCTGTGTCCTCTATTGCAGGGTTGGCCTATGTATGCCCAGCTGCTGATAGACTTGTTTAAATATCTTGCACCCTTCCTAAGGAATGTTGAACTCAACAAACCTATGCAAATTCTCTACAAGGTATGAACTTGACTTCAAAAGCATGTCTAGCATTTTTGGTTCGTTTTGTGACTATGCATTTTCTTTCCTCCAAGGGAACACTTCGTGTGCTGCTTGTCCTGCTACATGACTTCCCAGAATTCCTGTGCGACTACCATTACGGATTCTGTGATGTCATCCCACCCAACTGCATCCAGCTGAGGAATCTGATCCTGAGTGCCTTCCCCCGCAACATGAGGCTTCCGGACCCCTTCACCCCTAATTTAAAGGTAGTGATAGTGATGCGTTGATGTTGTTGTAATTTAGGTTCAAAAGACTTGCTTCATGTAGACTTGAGCATGTCCATTAAGTCCACGAGACAGTAGGGTGTCCAAGACTTCAACACAACAGTGAATGTAGCATTTTGTGTCAAGTAGTTTGTGGTGTCAACTGGGACTGGGTTGTTGTGGAACCTGTAATAATTTCTACATGTTCTCTAGGTGGATATGCTGAGTGAGATCAACATCGCTCCCCGCATCCTCACAAACTTCACTGGTGTGATGCCGTCCCAGTTTAAGAAGGATCTTGACTCCTACCTCAAGACCCGCTCTCCTGTCACCTTCCTCTCTGAGCTGCGCAGCAACCTGCAGGTAAGAGATTGCCAAGGTATCTCGATACCTCTGTTTAGTATTCTTTTTTTGAAATTTGTTATGCGGTAATGCCACTGATTTCCTGAAACAAACTTTGCATTCCAGGATAATCCCATGCAGCTCTTTTACAGAGATACCTTTTCTTTGCTCTCCTTGCAGTGGATTGGTTGAACAAGATATTTTCTCTTTAGTTTTAGTGAATAATTAATAAGAATTATTCCAATAATTTTTCCAGGTGTCCAATGAGCCAGGCAACCGCTACAACATTCAGCTGATCAACGCTCTGGTGCTGTACGTTGGAACCCAGGCCATTGCCCACATTCACAACAAGGGCAGCACTCCCTCCATGAGCACCATCACACACTCGGCACACATGGACATCTTCCAGAACCTCGCAGTCGATCTAGACACTGAGGGTGAGTTGCAGAATGTGATCTTCCTTTTTTTTTCTTATTACACTTCCTCTGGCTTTAACTTACTTGTGTCCAAAACAGCCTACTACTCAGTAGGTACTGCATTTGAATTTCTACTCGACCGTTAAAAAAGTACGTTCTATACAGTATGAATGAGAGTAGTATGAATGAAACTCGGACTTACTACTTCCAACATTTTGTAATGATGACCTACCTGTGAGTTGCATTGCTCCACTCCTATTCACGAATTCTCTCGCGGGGCATCATGGAATAGCGCAGCCTGCATCGGATGCAAACTTCAGAGTCTCTCAAGAAGTAGTAGGTCATCCGAGTACTTCTTGCATACTGATTCATACCTTCAGCCTGTTTCACTGGAACATACTACTCAGCTCGCATAATGATTTTAGCGTGCTATATTGTATGAAAGAATGTGATTTTGGATGCACCCATAGTGAATTGCTCTCCTCCTCCCAGGTCGCTATCTGTTCCTGAATGCGATAGCCAATCAGCTGCGTTATCCAAACAGCCACACGCACTACTTCAGCTGTACCATGCTGTATCTGTTTGCCGAGGCCAATGCTGAAGCCATTCAAGAGCAGATCACCAGGTATATTGAGTTACCTCGATTTTGAAGTGCTTTTAAGTACTTGTCTGTTAGCTAACGAGTGATGGTGTCATTCAGGGTCTTGCTGGAGAGGCTGATTGTGAACAGGCCACACCCGTGGGGTCTGCTCATCACCTTCATAGAGCTGATCAAGAACCCTGCCTTCAAGTTCTGGAGCCATGATTTTGTGCACTGCGCCCCAGAGATCGAGAAGTAAGGGGTCTAGCATGACATGTTCACATCGTTTGTATTTTATGAGACAAGAAATACATTTTGTTGTTGGTCTGTCTGCAGGTTGTTCCAGTCAGTGGCTCAGTGCTGTATGGGGCAGAAGCAGGCCCAGCAGGTGATGGAGGGAACCGGTGCCAGTTAAGCTGCAGGACTTATTCTCGTGCCCAGAGAGAGAGATCTCCCTCTTCCCAACCCTTCATTTGCCCCCACCAATGGCCCTGCACGTCTGATCGACACACAGCCAGCACTGGATTCTTGCTTGCCTGCCACTGGGTGGTATCCGAAATGAGGAGTTTTGTTTTTGGTTTTCTTTTTTCCCTCCCTCAACAAGTTAAAATGTTCAATGTAAATATTAAAAAGGGACGTGTAAGAAGCAGATTGAGTTATTTTGTTGAAACTGAGGCACAAGCTTGAGCACATTTCACTCCTTGCTCTTTGGCTCCCCCTAGCTCTCCATAAATTATTTTTGCCTTCAAGACTGATTGACTTTTGTTTGGAAGCTTGGTAGTAGTGGCTGAGGAAAGCGGTCTTGTTTTATTTCCTTTTATTTTTCCTTTTGTGGTTTGGTTTTTAAGGGGAGAGCTATCAGTGTGGTGAGCTGATAGGATCGGACCGACGTCCTGGACTGCAGGGAGGGGGTTGGGGGGTCACTGGTTTGCACCTGTGATGAAACAAATCTTGGGTTGGAGGTTCTCCCTGGCACTTGTACAATTGTGGAAATATTCAATTTGTTGGTAAATTGGATCTTCGGAGTTTGTACAAAGATTCAACTTGCAGAACAAAAAAAAAGGACCAATACAGCTCATTTTGTAAGGATTTCGAATGTTTTGTAAATGTATTGGTCCGCGTGTTGTATTTTGTAGTACTTTGTAGTTGCCTTTAGTTCCGCTACTTATTTCCTGTATGTATGCATTCTGTAGTTACTGCATTAAACACTTGAACTGCACATTTGCTTGCTAGTTATTTGATTTTGTTTTCTGTGCTATGGTTTTGAACAGATCTTGTAATGCAGATTACAAAAAAAGATTGTGATGGACGAATTATAGATTCGGGCAGTCCAATGCACTTGTTAAGTGTGATGTCATATGAAGCAGCTTCCAGGTCAATGCACTCTATCAATCTCTATGGGGAGACTAAACAAATGGTAATAATAAACGTTTACAAAGTGATCTAATACATCCAAAAGTCAGGATCGACCTGTTGCTAATATTAGATGCCAGAAAGTGAATTGTTTTTTATAAATTGTTAAAATATTGGTCCAGAACATATGTTTTGACATAATTATGTCGTGGACAATTTTATATAAAATTCACTTTTATGTGTGATATGACTAAAAAGTCATAGACTAATATTTTCTCAATTCAAATGAGTAGCGGCTTGGACCCGGAAACAGTACTCCATACGTCACGACTTAACAAGCAGATAGGAATTTATATTATTGTGAGTTTCTCCTGTGTTTAAGGAACACCTTTTTTTCCTGTAATGGGCTAATTTTACAAGTTCCAAAGAGTTAAAGTTAAGATTTACCATTTTGTAGCCCATTCATCTGATTTCAGATTTGGCGGGATCACTTTTAATTTGGCATTAATGATTGAATCACATTTGACCAGTGGTCTTAAACTCAATTCCTGGAGGGCCACAGCTCTGCATAGTTTAGCTCCAACCACCTCCAACTTAAACCTGCTTAATATTCTCTTGTAGCCTTGAACACTTCGATTATTCGGATAAGCTGTGTTTGATTAGGGTTGAAGCAAAACTGCAGAGCTGTGGCCCTCCAGGAATCAAGTTTGAGACCTATACATTAGACCAGGAGGGTTTAACCCAGGTGTGACCAACCCTGTTCTGGAAGATCGACCTTTCTTCAGATTTCAGTTGCAACCCATATCAAACACACCTTGCCTGTAGCTATCAAGTGCTGTTCAGGTCCTAATTAATTGGTTCAGGTGTTTGATCAGGGTTAGAGCTTAACTTTGCAGGATGGTCGATCTCCAGGAACAGGGTTGAGCACCACTGGTTTAACCCTATTCCCAAAGATCTACCTTCCTGCAGAGTTTAGCTTCAACGCTGATCAAACACAACTAAGAAGGATCTGAATGAGCACTTGGTAATTATAGACAGGTGAACTCTGCAGGAAGCGAGATCTCCAGGAACAGGATTGAGCGCCCCTGCATTAGACTATTAGCATCTCACTCAAAGTTTGATCATTTTCCAATTTAAGGTTTGACACTTTTGTATTAAAATTGTGTAGTAAGACACAGAAAGAAATGAAAAGTTGCTTTTTTCCAAGTTGACATGGCATGGAACTTTACTCTCATTCCAGCGTAATAATCAAGGGACTTTATTGCCTTACTATCATATGATGACAAAGTTCCTTGATTATTACACCACAATGAGAGTACAGTTCCTAGCCATAACCACTTAGAAAATAGCAATGTGTCTTAGTACACAATTTAAATACTGAAGTCAACCTTTAAATTGGAACATCATTATTAAGAAAATATTGCAGGATTGTATTAGTCTAATTAAATTCAAAGCTCTAAGCTAAGTGTTCCTGCCAGACCCAGAGCGGCTGAATGGATTCATATTTCTAAAATGGGTGACTTTATAAAATGTAAATTATTTCCCCCTGAAAAAAAATTAGTGTTCCTTCACTTTACATCAGGCCTTCTTGCATTTGTAATGTTGCTAAAATTTTATTAATGTGTCAACTCTTTTCAAAAGGGGTAAAATGGTTGTCTTGATCACAACAGTGGAATTTTACCAGAGTTCATCTCAAGAGTTCACACTTAGCTGATGATTTATAATATGCTTGTTTGCAATACTGTCCCGGGAGAGCCCTGAGCTCCATCCCGTTTGCAGGGTGAGAAGGGAGATTGAGCTTGGGTAAATGTTAAAGCTCCCCCGCTGATGTGGGTATAGGTGAACTGCTTTGAGAATTAAATACTGATGCTAGGAGCTAGACTATGGTGCCAATATAGCCTAGTCGGTTTGCGAATAACACGTCTTTGGACGGTTGGAGGAATCTGGGGGAATTGGACATGGGAAGAACATGCAAACTCTGCCCAGAAAATGAAGACGAAGATGGTTGTGGAGTATTCTAGAATTATAGTGACTTAGGAATCATCTGATTGGAGAATCATGTATTAGCTACTGCAGGACCGGCTGTGGTCAATCATAAGCATGTGATCCTCTCGAAATTAGTTTATAAATTTCACTTTAATCAATCCAAATCTGCCAAGTGTGAACACCCTTATTCCCCACAAAATACAGATCTTTTTTTATTTTTTAACAATGCCTGCCAGATGTAGATGTAAATGGACTTTAAGCAAATTTTATGCTAAATATGTTTCACAACAGCTCAGAATTATTCAGCATTTGCAATTGTTACAGTAATGTTTCTCCAACACGATGTTTCCCAGAATGCAGTTTCAGCACTGTATAAGAATGTTTGTGGAAAGCATACTTTAAGATGCAGGTTTGGTGAGCTGCTGTATTCGCTGCAGGATGTTCTTCTGACCGAGGCGCACATACAAAGCTCTCCTCTCTCTACTGCTGAGTTCAGCCAGAGCTCTCTGATCCTCCATCAGCCTCCTGTCTGTCTCGACATCCTCATTATAAGAGTCCAGCGTCTCAGTAGCTGCCACATACAGGAGACGTTTCCACTCCACAGACAAACTGGCCAGTCCTTCAAAACTCAGATCCTGCTCCATTTTATCATCGTCGTCCTCATCATCCTCCTCCCAGCCTTCGTTTTCACGAAAGTCCTCAAAAATGTGTGAAGACATACACAGGACCTAGACCAAAAATGTAGCATTACAATTTTGCAATGGGATTATTTATTATGTTATAACGTACACTGACTGGCCACTTTATTAGGTACACCTTTCCAACTGGCTATGACAGGAGCGCAAGCACAAAGCGCATTGAAAATGCTGAAGGAAACGGATTTCCACACGATCTTAGACACATGAACGGCCCCTTACTGTGTTCTTCAAACATTTATTTTTATAAGAATAATCTTCAAAATGAAACGCTAATTAGCAAAGCAATAGTTTGGTGTAACTGTATGTAATTAATAAAGCATTATAATTTCAGTCTCATTCTGTGCAAAGCCATTTTAGTGTACAGAAGAAAGTTCCAATACTTGATTGAACATTTAAAGTGAGTGTGGAGTAAAATATGTCTATTGTATTCTCATGCTACGCTAAGCTATAAAAAGATTAGCATTTTAGCTTTTATTAAGCGTTTTTTGTTGTTTTATGGATGC
The DNA here is from genome assembly GCF_052040795.2 of Danio rerio. Lineage (NCBI taxonomy): Eukaryota > Metazoa > Chordata > Actinopteri > Cypriniformes > Danionidae > Danio > Danio rerio. Next base: position 18,578,047 of record NC_141045.1, read on the forward strand.
AGATTTAAATTGTTGGCCAAAAAAAATCGATCAAATTAAAAATAATTTAATAAATGGATATTTTTGTATCTCTGAGTATATTTTGTAGTTTTATTAATAGTATGAATGTATTTAAAGTTCAAACGTTTTCTTGAATTACAATTGCATCCAAAGATGCTTCTCCTCCATTCACTTTTTGTGAATGTAGCCTTGGCCAGGAATTATCCAATGATCATTGGGTTTCTCAATCCTAAACCGCAGCACCCTCAATATTGTTGGGTCAGGAGTGGTGGCCAAATCACTGCCCATCAACTCCCTCTGGCTTCCAGCTAAGCTCCTCTCTCCTGCTCCATTTCCAGCAAGAGGCTGAGCTCTCTCTTCAGCCTCTTCCATCCTGAGAACATCTTTCTCTCCCTCCCCATCACCCCAAACGCTGTAAGCATCCTCCATAGCTGGGCAGGGAATCCTCTACAGCTGACCTCTACTGGGATAACTCATGCCTGCCAACCTTCAAGAGGTTCTGGTATTTGGCGCTCTTCCTCTCAAACGCTTGCTCACAACCCTCTACCCATGGGACTGTAAGTTCGATGAGAATGATATTTGTCTCTTTAGACCACAGTACTGCATCAGGCCTCAGGGTTGTCTGGACAACCGGGGGGAATAGCAGTCTTTTCCTCAGGTCTACCTCAGGTCAGATTGGTTCTTGAAGTTATTGTGGTTAGTGGCTTTTAACCTGCTCTTACAAACTTGATTAATGGTATTGCTCTCCCATGTGGTTGGTGTTTCTTGCATCTCTCTTGCTCCAAAGTGTTAGCGAGCATCTTGACATGGCGCCACCTGTCTCCACCTTGGGCAAGTGCTGTTTTACACCCTGACAAGATGTGTGCCATGGTAGCTCTCTCCCCACAAAGCTTGCACAACCTTTTGAATGTCATCGCTGTCTGTTGTAACAGAATGAAATGTCTGTCACTTGAGAGACACCTATAATGTATAATAGGTGAGTGGGGGAATGAAGAAGTAGATTCAGTTGTGGTAGAGGGAACACATGGGCTGTGTCCGAAACCGCATACTTCCATACTATACAGTATGCTAAAATCAGTATGCAAGCTGAGTAGTATGTCCGAAATCGTAGAATTCGAAAATCAGTATAAGAGAGGTACCGCATCCCATGTATGCTGCGCTATCCCATGATGCCCCGAGAATTTATGAATGGGAGTGAAACAACAAAATGGCGGATGTAGTAAGTCCGAGTTCCATTCATACTTTTCACGTTCATACTGTATAGAACATACGGCCGAGTAGTACGTTTAAATTCCAATGCAGTACCTACTGAGTAGTAGGCGGTTTCGGACTCAGCCATGGTTCTTTGGAGCTACTTCAAACTGTAGGTAATTGTGAAGTCTTAGTTGGGAAACCTTGAGTTTTTAGCTCAGCCTGTGAGTATGTTTAAATTATTTCTTCTTTAAATATGTTTGAAATTCTTATGTTTGTTTATGGTGTTTTTTTGTTTCTTTTGTTAGAAGGACTTTCTTATTGTCTTAATGGTATGCTGTCTGATTAAGATTATTTATTGTGGATGCCATCATGAAGTTTCATTTATCCATTATCTGCAAGTCTGCAGGTCTTTCAACACACTCAAGGTTTTTTTTCTCGCTCAGAATAAGTGACCATCATCCAAAAGCTAAGACATTTTTTTTTTGTTTTGAGAGAAGTTTCAAAGACATTGGGGATTTCTTCATTTTATTTTTTCTACATTATTGATTAAGGGTCGAGGCAATGGCGCAGTAGGTAGTGCTGTCGCCTCACAGCAAGAAGGTCGCTGATTCGAACCTCGGCTCAGTTGGCGTTTCTGTGTAGAGACTGCATGTTCTCCCTGCCTTCGCGTGGGTTTCCTCTGGGTGCTCCGGTTTCCCCCACAGTCCATAAACATGTGGTGCAGGTGAATTGGGTAGGCCAAATTGTCCGTAGTGTATGAGTGTGTGTGAATATGTGTGTGGAAGTTTCCCAGAGATGGGTTGCGGCTGGAAGGGCATCCGCTGCGTAAAAACTTGCTGGTTAAGTTGGCGGTTCATTCCGATGTGGCGACCCCGGATTAATAAAGGGACTAAGCCGACAAGAAAATGAATGAATGAATGAATTATTGATTAATCCAACATATTTTCCATTCAAGAAATAAAATATACATATATGCATAGAACAGATATTTGTTGGTACTGGTATTTCACTGTAATCCTAGTGGTTACCCTTTTTAACGTGACTACTTTGAGTAAAATAATGAAAAGTTACACAGTCTTCGCAACCTTTCATTCAATCATTCATTTTCTTTTTGGCTTAGTCCCTTTATTAATCCGGGGTTGACACAGCGGAATGAACAGCACATAGTTTACGCAGCGGATACCCTTCCAGCTGCAACCCATCTCTGGGAAGCATTTATACACACTCCTTTACACTCATATACTATTGACAATTCAGCCTACCCAATTCCCCTGTACTGCATGTCTATGGACTGTGGGGAAAACCGGATCACCCAGAGGAAATGCAAACTCCACACAGAAACGGCAACTAACCCAGCCGAGGCTTGAACCAGCGACCTTCTTGCTGTGAGGTGACAGCACTACCTACTGCGCCACTGCGTCGCCTCTTCACAACCTTGTCTATTTAATGTCTTAATTAGGTTAAATCAAAGTGATTAAGTATTTTGAACAAACAAATCTTGTTTCAAACTAAATGTAATAACTTTAAAACATGTTAAATGTTTACCTTCAGTGTGGTGTAGAGCTCATGATATGTTAAAGAGCCAGACTGGCCAAATATGAAGACTCCTTTCTCTCCCACAACCTCCATCTCACACAACATCTTCCATTTGTCCTCTAAGAGCTGCTGATTTGCTTCACTTCGTGCCACTGCAATTGTAATTAAAAAAACATTACGCTAAGAAGCTTCATTCTGTGCTCTAAACAACTTTATTAACATTTGAAAGCATCACCTTGCGCTGCAGCTTTGTACACACTGGCCATCTTAATATCTGCTGTCTCGTTGATATTATTAGGAAATGGCTCCGCAAATCCATACATGTGGAGGAGCTGCCAGTTTGCCATCTGCCCGTATGTGTTGAACACCTCCTCGCCCTTCCCAATACGCCGTATTGACACCATCTTCAAACACTCCTAAAGACATGAGCTGTGAGAGATCGAAGCATCCACCACAATAAACAAACACAAAGATAGAAAATAATAATACAGGAGTGTATTCCAGATTGGCATTGTGCTTGGAAATGTGATTCAGCATGTCGGCCATTGGCACCATCATTGGAAGGATTGGCTTTTTTTCATCATCCTCTTCATCTTCATCATCATCTTCTACAGGCTCTTGGAAGCTGAGTTGAGGAAATGTTAGCAAACATGATGCCTGCTAATGTTTACATTCAAGCTAATTCTGCTGCCTGCTGCTGATTCCTCACCTATAGGCCATAACAAATGCAACAAGGCTCTTGTAGAGCTCCAGGTTGTGCTTCTCAGGGTCCCACAGGTCAGGATGGGACTTCATGAAGGGGAGGACCACGCTATTGTACTCATCCTGGAGTTTTCTCAGGTCAGTGATGACTGACTCAGGAATTTCTGTGCCTTTTAGGAGTTTATCACACTCCTCTTCAGACCTTCAAAACATAAGCATTGTGACTCCAATGAACTGAATGTGTTTTAGCATATGGCTAATGTGTTTAGCTTGTTTAAAGACATGTTAATTAACATGTTAATGACAATCATCAGACTTTCAAAGCAGTCTATAGAAATTTGAACCTGTTTTAGCAACACGTTTCTTGTTTATAGTATGATTAGCACATTGCTAATGTGTTTAGCATGTTTCTATCTTAATTAACGTGTTATTACCAATCCTCCGGCCTTTATAACACAGTCTGTAGAAGTTCTAGCAACATGTAGCAACGTTTTTAGTATGATTAGTATGTTAAGCATGTTTCTATGTTAATTAACGCGTTGTTACCAATCCTCAGGCCATCATAACAGTATATGGAGATTTGAACCTGTTTTAGCAACATGTAGCAACGTTTATAGTATGATTAGCACATTGCTAATGTGTTTAGTATGTTTCTAGGTTAATTAACGTGTTATTACCAATCCTCAGGCCTTCATAACAGACTATAGAAATTTGAACATGTTTTTAGAAACATGTAGCAACACGTTTTAAGTATGATTAGCACATGGCTAACGTGTTTAGCATGTTTTGAGGTTAATTAACATGTCATTATTACATTTCTAATAGGTTTTAGTGCATCGCTTTTAAAAGTTGCTGGAATTGATCACACTCCTCCTCTGACCTTTTCTGTTAAAGGTCTAAGCATAGAGGCACAGGAATTCTAACAACATGGTAAAACATGTTAGCCATTCATTGAAACCTGCAAGCAAACAAGGTCAGACAAGAACTGTGACAAATTCTAGCAACTTTGTTAAGAGAAATGCACTAAAACCAGAACTAGAAATGTGTAATTACATGCTAAACATATTAGCTATGTGATACAACATGTTGCTACATGTTGTTTAAACATGTTCAAATCTCTTAAGACTGTTTCGAGCATCTGAAAATCAAGACACATATATTCTAACAACATGTCAAAGCATTAACTTTTTGTTAAAATCTACAGGGTGGGCCATTTATGGATACACCTTAAAAAAACTTACTGGAAATTTCACAAGAAAAACAATGGTGTGCTTGGTTTTAACGTAACTTTATTCTTTCATGAGTTATTTACAAGCCCCCTCACATATACTAATATGCCACAAACAGGACGTTAATATCACCAACCATTCCCATTTTATTAAGGTGTATCCGTACAAATGGCCCACCCTGTAGATTTATGTACATGTTTTAGTAAGATATAGCAACACATTTCATTCATGTTTTAGCATATGGCTAACATATTTCACCATATTGCTGGAATTCCTATTAAAACGCAAATATCATGACTAAGAATTGAACGTTTCAGTATTAACATGTTTTGAGCATGTTCAACAAATGGCTTACATGTTTTGCTAACACATTTCTAACATGTTTTAGCGCCTGGTTCAACTTAAACATGATGACCATAATAATCAGTAGGATCCGTGAAGGATATCTGAAAGGTCTCACCAGAACATGGGTTGATCCAGAGTCCTAAAATCTGGCCAAAGAGACAAATATGGTTTCCAGTGGGATGTTGAAGAGGTGTACTCATACATGAGACTCAGAAGAAGAGGTACCCAGCCTGACGCACTCTCCAAACACTTCTTTCCTAGAAAACACACTTGAATTCAAGATATGGAGGCTACAAAACTGCTACAGAAGGTGTTTTTTGAATACATCTGAAAGTTTCCATACCTTCTTCCAGCACTTTTTTGACTTTGGTAGTGCCCTGATGCAGAAGAGCATCTCTGGGAATGGTGAACAGGACGTGTCCCTCTTCAATGTCCTCTTTGGCAAGCATACCATATTCTGCTGCTGTACCCTCTTTACTTAAGTACACCTATAGAAATTAAAGTAGACTATGGTGAGTAAATATCTTAAGTTTATCATCTTGACAAGAGCTTGTATAATCAAGCATTTTATACTTAAAGTGGGTTCACAATCCCAGAGATTAATATTGCCTCAGCATTTACTTGTTCCAAACATGGTAAAAATCCACAAAATAAGTAATTTTGAAAAATGACATCCATAGTAGAAAAAGAAAATACTAAAAAGTCAATGGCTAGTGCCATCCGGATTCCAACATTCTTCAAATTATATTCTTTTGTGTCCAACAGAAGAATGAAACTTGAACATGTTTGAAGTAAGTGGATGGCGAGTAAGTCATGAAATACTTAATTTTTTTGGTGAACTATTCTTTCAAGGAATAAAAGAAAGAATAAAAAAATAATTTAAAATTATTAAGATATAAACCTTACATTAAAAAAGTATACAATTGTATACAAAAAATTTAAAGTAATTTTAAAATAATAAATATGAGTAATATTATTATTTATATTATAGCAATAAATATTATATAAACACTAAAATAGCCCGGATTAATAATAACATTTACATATTTAAAAAAAACATTTAAACTTTAATATATTTGTTTAAACTTTTATATACATTGAAATATTAAATTACAAATATAAAAAAACTATTTAAAAATATTAATACAACACAAAATTTACAAATAAAGCTAAAATAACTCTGACTATTACAGCGTTTTACTAGCAATATTTTATTATAAATTTAATTTTGTTTATTTAATTCATTTTAATATACGAAACAATATGAAAAAATAATATTTTATAATATAATGTAAATCTGAATAAATATTAGGTATAACGTCCCAAGAATCGACATAACATTAACACATGCATAACATCATACATGCACACAACATTATGATATGTATATCAAATATACACACATTATATTATTTGTGTATTTAATTTAATTATAATAATTATCAACACACACACACACACACACACACAAACACTTACCTTATCGCTGAGAGTGAGCTGCACACTTTCACACCACAGCAAGAAGTTGTTCAGGGGCTCCAGCACACTCTTTTCATCACCTGTCTAAAGGCACACATTATAATAAACATAGAAACTCTAAAACATCTGTGTCCCAATATCAAGTATATATTAATAACTTGTGAACTGTCACTATACTGACAACTTAAGAAAAAATCTAACTTACCTTTGGTCTTTTTGCTTCCGTCGCCATTTCTTTAAAACGCAAACCCGTCGGTGAGTGATAAAAGTCTATATTGTTATAGTGACGACTGCACGGAAAAACAACATAAAAATATAATAATATATTTTCCTATAATGCCTCCATGTGATAAGCAGCGCTGGTCACTTCTTCTTCTTCCAGTGTGTGTAAAAACAAACACAGTACTGTGCACGAGCGCCCTCTACTATGCTTGCATGAGATAACCGCAGAAAAACTAATCAAAATGAATAGATACAATCCGCGATGTTTTACTTAATATTAAGGTTTTAGACTTTAAAATCAACGTACAAATCGAGCTATCGGTACATTTTCGACAAGAAAGTCAATCTATCAGTCCTTAGTGTTTGTAGCACGTTCCACATGTTTTTTTTTTTGTTTTTTTTTACCATAGCCTACTTCAGTACTTAAATTAATCTGTTGTTGGGATTATATAGATGCTGTAGTAACACAACTATAGTTATAAACAAATAGCCTAATACGGTAGTTTTCTATTGGGTATATTATACTACAATACACCACAGTTCTGTTGTAAAAACTAAAATGTATTACTGTATTTATTATAGTTTATCATATGCCTCATACTAGAGCACACTGGAGTTTTCATTAGCTGGAAATCATAACATGCTTTATAAATCATTTTCAACTGTACTTTTGTTGCTATATAACCTTGAGCAAACAACATTGTTAGCAATTTCTAATTGCACAGTATTTAACTTTAATATTAATTGTATTTTACTGTATTTTGACAGGTATGCAGTGACTGTATTTTAAAAATGCATTGTGGGAAATATGTTTTTGGTGCCGTTAAAACAGTATTTTTTTAATTTGCTGCTAATCGGATGACCGTAAAAAGCAAATAAATAAATGAGTGTGAAACCTGGCCAATCATAGGAAGTACAGTAATTTACCATTTTAACTGTTTTACAGTAAATAGCTAAATAAAAAAATTACTTAAAAGTAATTTTTTTATTGTATAGAAAGTTTTACAGATGAGAAAACTAAAAATAGTGTATATTTACTGTAAAAATATACAATACTGAAAATACACGAATTAGCAACCTGCGTCTCACGGGTTCAGCCGCGCATACCAATTGCAAATAAGACCAGTTGCAATAGCAAACATGTCGTGTTTTGCTGTAAAATGCCAAATTTGAAAGTCCAAAAATAGAAAACTTAAATTTACTATGTAATGTAAATTTACAATTGTACTAAATTTTACTGTACACCTCACTGCTTTAATGCCAACTGCAGAAATCTTTGGCTGACAATCATGTGAATGGAGTGAGGGCCTAACTAAAAATGCTGGACTGTGCAGTTCTCATTTCATATCAGGTAAGTTCACACTATGCTGAATCATACAGCATAGCATTCATAACATTTAGCAAAAACAGTTAAATATGGTTTTTAAACTCAGGACACTGAATTCTAAGAATGAAAAGTAAAAATGTAAGTTCACACACCCTGCCGTACAGCTGCAGTTCGATGTCAGAATGCAGTTTTGCTTGTTGATGATTACCCAGGCCTTGGACAGCTCCCTCTTCCTTTCTTGTCTTTGGCTAGGCAGAATCTCAGTTTTTAGCACTAGTACATAGTTTTGAATGTGGCAATCATGGAACATTATTTCTTGCACATGATCACGCAGAACAACATTGTAGGCATACAAAGACTTGTTGGCCTTTAACTTCTCTTGTAACATCACTTGGACTTTCAATGAGTTTTGTATTTGGGGCTGGATGCTTGGCCATTTCATCTTCTCCAATATCCATTGGGAGGATGCTTTCGCAAATGGATCTGTCAGATGAACGCCGCTCACTTTAACATTAATTTCGCAGAATCACTGTGCTTATCACTAAGTGACAAGCTGTTATAATACGCTGAAAGCATTATGTAAATAACATATATAATATAATATAATCAATTTAACTCATCTCTAATACAACATCAAACTCTGTACCGCATCAGATGTCATTCTCTCGCTGTAAATGCTAGCGCTCCCGTTTTTTTTCTGCAACCTCGCTGCGCACATCCTAAATGTTTACAATCTGGTAATTCATCTATAGCAACATATGTAGTACCGTAAATGTCATTACAGTATTTTGCTGTAAGTTTGAGTAAATACAATTTAAAGAATATTTCTGAAAAAATAGGCCTGTTAAAGTGAGAAGCATAAAAATGACAAATTATATTTTCTTATTTTTTGGAGCAAAAGAAAAACATTAAAAAGCATATTTAAATCAACTTGAGCAAACATCAGAAGCAAAATGCAGAAACACAACAGGGTTGATCTCCTTCCTCTGCAAGACAAGTATGAAGAGATTTATGACATTCCATTACTCGCGTCTCTTTAAAAGATTTGCAGAAGCAACACAAATCGTGTGTGACATAAATCTACAACGACAAAACAATAATGCATGTAAACACAGACAAAGTTATCTTTTCAAACAGAATTCCTGCAGCTGGTCCTGTTTATTCTGGACGTCTGCTGGATTCAACACGAGGAAGTTTCCACTTGTCCTTGTCGAACAGCACTAAAAAAAGTTGTACCCACACACAAAGTTTTAGTGAGATCATTTCAAAAACAACAAAAAGAGCATAATATTGTTTGGGCAATATCTCATCAACTTAAAATTACACTGCATTACACAAAAGTCTAAATATATGTTTGACCATACTAAACTAAAAAAATAATTAGGTATTGTAAGTATACCTGGCTTGTAGTTGTTTCTTTTTATACCATTCTGTCTATTAGTTTAGATTATTAGTCGTCTGTTAAAGGGATAGATCACCCAGAAATGGAAATTCTGTCATTATTTACTTCCCCTTGTTTCAAACTTTTATGAGTTTGTTTATTCTCTTGAACACAAAAGTATATATTTTGAAAAAAAGCTAGAAACCTGTAACTATTGACTTTCATAGTAGGAAAAACAAATATGGATGGTTGCAGGTTTCCATCTTTCTTCAAAGTAGCTGATAAAGAAACTCATGTGGTTTGGAACCACTTAGAAGCCAGTGTTAAGTGAGTTCATTTTCATTTTTAGGTGAACTTTTAAAAACTAATCCTAAGAACTGTTTGGGTGAAGTAAATAAACACATGCTAAATTTTAATTGATAGTGTACAGGTGTATTAAGGATCATATTTTATAATCCTAACTTAGGACTTAGATCAGGGAGGGGTGTCCAAACTCGGTCCTTGAGGGCCAGTGTCCTGGAGAGTTTAGCTCCAACCCTAATCAAACACACCTGAACCAGTTAATCAAGCTCTTACTAGATACTTCCTGGCACGTGTGTTGAAGCAAATTGGAGCTAAACTCAGCAGGACACCAGCCCTCCAGGGCCGAGTTTGGACACCCCTGATTTAGACAATATGTGATACCTTAAAGAAACAGTCCACTCAGACTTAAAAAAAGAAAAAGACTCATTTTACCAGTTCCTCAGAATTAAAGAGTTTTACCTTTTTTAATTCCTTAAGTTGATCTCAGAGTATGGCAGGAGCACTTTTAGCTTAGCTTAGCATAAATCACTAAATCAGATTAGACCATTAGCATCTCACTACTTAAAAATAATAATAATAATAATAATAATATATATATATATATATATATATATATATATATATATATATATATATATATATATATATATATATATATATATATTTGAGAGGGTATATTTAAAATATTAATTTGAATACCTATGAAAACAGTGTACTTGTGTAATTTAGTGGTTTCTGGGACTCACCAACTTTCATAGTAGAAAAAGGTACTATGGAAGTCAGATACAGGACTTTTCAAAAAATCTTTTGTGTTCAACAGGACAAAAAGATTTAAAAAGTTTCATTAAAAGAAAAGAGCAAATGACGACAGATTTTTTTGTGCCTTTATTGCTTTAATATAAATGCGCATTTCAAACTGAACATCTGAGATGTGCAAAAAGATTTATTTCACAAAACTGTGATGTTATTTAGAAATGACTCAAAGAAATGTCTCAGATTGATTAAACTTTTATGGTGTTGGTGGAAAAAAGACAAAAATCACAAAACTATATTTGAATGCCACATCCATTGTCTTGAAGTTCACGGTAAATCCATTAAGAAAGATTACAATTATTAAAAAACAAAAAAAGTTTCTCTATAGAAAAAAGTCAACAGACTTTATATACAGCAGCACTGTCAGCATCACGATTCACTGTTTAACTGTTTCTCTCCGCCTGATGTGCATTCTGTAGGGTTTGGGTGTCAAAGTGAGCCCAAATACAGGGGTGTAATCTGGTTTCCCAGCATCTACAGGCCACTCAAACTGAAAACGCCTCAACAGAGCGACAAAAATCAAGAAGAGCTCCATACGGGCCAGACCTTCACCCAGACACATACGGAGACCTGGAAAAAAAACAAAGTTGCATAAACTAAAGGTGTTCAAGTACTTAAAGGCCTCATATCAAGAATTATTTTTAGCCATATCTGGTCATTTCCAAAAGAAATACACCAGACCCTGATTTTGTGAAGTTTCGTTTAGGAATTATAAGTATTTTTTGATATATTTGGCCACAACAAATTGGCAAATGATCATTCTCAAAGCTGTCCAATTGGAAAAGGTTAACTTTTCAGATAATTGTTGACCTACTAGAAAGCCGATAGCAATGCAGTGGTGTTATCAAGTTTGAGTGACAAAATTAAGATTTAAAAAAAAAAGGAGGTTTCAGAAATCATCTCTGATACTTCACTGGGCGATTTGACTGATGTCTGTGATCCTAAGTTCGATATGGTATGAACAAATATTCATGTGAGGTACAAACTTTTAGAACATTTATAAAAATTGGTGGCAATATACACTCACCACCTACTTTATTAGGTACATCTTACTAGTACTGGATTAGACTCCCTTTTGTCTTCAGACCTGCCTTAAACCTTTGTGGCATAGATTCAACAAGATACTGGAAATATTCCTCTGAGATTATGCTCCATATTGACATGATGGCGTCACGCAGTTGCTGCAGATTAATCAGCTGCACATCCATAATGCAAATCTCCTGTTCCACCACATCCCAAAGGTGCTCTATTGGATTCATCTCTGGTGACTGTGAAGGCCGTTTGAGTACAGTGAACTCATTGTCATGTTCAAGAAACCAGTCTGAGATGACTCATGCTTTATGACATGGCGCATTATCCTGCTGGAAGTAGCCATCAAAAAATGGGTACACTGTTTATAAAGGAATGGACATGGTCAGCAACAATACACAGGTAGGCTGTGGCATTAACACATTGCTAAATTGGTAGTAATGGACCCAAAGCGTGCCAAGAAAATATCCCTACACCATTACACCACCCCCACCAGCCTGAACCATTGATACAAGGCAAGATGGATCCATGCTTTTATGTTGTTGACGCCAAATTCTGACCCTACCATTCAAATGTCGCAGCAGAAACCGTGACTCATCAGACCAGGCAACGTTTTTCCAATCTTATATTGTCCAATTTTGGTCAGCCTGTGTGAATTGTTGCCTCAGTTTCCTGTTCTTAACTGACAGGAGAGGCACCCAGTGTGGTCTTCTGCTTTTGTAGCCCATCTGCCTCAATGTTGGACGTGTTGTGCGTTCAGAGATGCTCTTCTGCATATCTCGGTTGTAACAAGTGGTTATTTGAGTTGCTGTTGCCTTTCTATCAGCTCAACCCAGTCTGGCCATTCTCCTCTGACCTCTGCCATCAACAAGGCATTTGCGCCCACAGAACTGCTGCTCACTGGATATTTTCTCTTTTTAGGACCATTCTTTGTGAACCCTAGAGATGGTTGTGCATGACAATCCCAGTAGATCTGCAGTTTCTGAAATATTCAGACCAGCTCGACTGGCACCAACAACCATGCCATGTTCAAAGTTACTTAAGTCACCTTTCTTCACCATTCTGATGGTCAGTTTGAACTGCAGCAGATCGTCTTTACCATGTCTACATGCCTAAATGCATTGAGTTTCTGCCATATGATTGGTTGATTAAACTAGGACAGGTGTACCTAATAAAGAGTGTATAAAAATGATAGCAACTACAACAGTTTCATGCTGTGCTTGAATACTTAAAACTGTTACCTGTGGAGAAGGGTATGAAAGCCTCAGGCTTCTCAAACTGGCCCTGCTCATTCAGGAAGTTTGCTGGGTTGAACTCATAAGGAAACTTCCACTGACCTTCTTCTTTTAGCACCCTGGTAAGGTTGGGAATGATTATAGTTCCCTGACAAACAAGAAACAATTGATTACAGTTTATTTTGAAGTATAATAGTCTTTAAGTCGCTCCAAATGTTTCCTCACCTTTGGGATGCTGTAGCCCATTAGCTCTGTGTCTCGTGTGGTGGAGTGAAACACACTTAGCGGTACAGTGTTAGCGACACGCTGAACCTCATGAATCACAGCCAGTGTGTACGGCATATTGTGTCTGTCTTCATACATCACCTGATCTTTACCCTCCAGAACATCATCAATCTCTTGCTGGCATTTTACTGGTTAGAAAACAAGGCTGTGTTTGAATGTTCAAGTTTCTTTTGACATGCTAGCTTTGCTAAAATGCTAACATCCTTCTGAAAGTTTTGAAAACTTAACATATGCAAAACAGTAATGAAAAAACATCACACATTTAGCTTCTTCGGTGCAAAGTACACATAAAAACTGTATTTATTTATTCATTCTTACTTTGTCTGGTTAAATTCAATTCTGATTTAAATTGACAAAATGAATGTGTGCTTTTTAATCACAAACCTTGCACCTCAGGGTGGTTCATGAGGTAGAGGAAAGCAGTGAGGAGGGTGTTAGAAATAGTGTCAGTCCCTGCAAAGTGCAGATCCATGATGCTCATGAGGAGCTTGTCTTCGGAAAAGGTGGAAACACAATTTTTTCCCTGTAGAATGTAGAATACATTTCGGTCTGAAGTGGTGGTATAAGCATTTATCAATTTCGGCATTAATAAATGTACAATTCAGATGTGCAAATGTACAGATGTGTTTGTCAGCAGAAAGTGGCACCTTATCAAGCTCATCCAGATAGCAGTCAATAAAGTCTCTCGGCTCTCCTGGGACTCTTGTGCTCTTATGTTCATCAATCAGCTTCAGATTCATACTTTTTATTACTTTTACATGATCAAATGCTTTTTTAAAAGGCAGGGGCAGGATTCTCAATAAAGGAAATGTGTCGTATATCTGGTAGAAAAGAACATACAAGAAAAAAGTTATTTTTTAAGGCAAACTAATATCTTACATTTTTACTTGTCATGTTTATTAAAATAGAATAAATAGTATTTATTTTGAATAAAATTTAGGTTTCTATTAAATCCAAAGGTTAAAGCTGAAATGGCATTTTGGCACATAGGCCCTATCATACACCTAGTGCAATAAGGCGCAAGATGTGTTTGGCGCAATTTGTTGCTATATTCAGAACAGGGCAACAGTAATTTTCACCTTTTGCACCATGTTGTTTAAATAGCAAATCCATTTGCGCCAGTTTGTGGACTCATGGGAGTGCTGGTCTATAAAGGAGGTGCTGCTAAGGCACTTTCTTGGCCTGTTGTTAGTTATGCGCCTGTCCTAACAATTACACATTGCTTAATACACACAGAATGTACAGCAGGGGTCAAACTTATTTTAGCTCAGGGGCTACATGGAGGAAAATCTATTCCCAAGTGGGCCGGGCCGGACCGGTAAAATCACGGTATACATAACTTAAAAACAACAATTTCAGATTGTTTTCTTTGTTTTGATACAATCAATATAAAACATATGTAAATATCTTTTCATGTGAAAAAAAAGGATTAAAATGTTACATAAATTATTATTTTCTACATAAATATAAATACCACTACCTCCATGCTTATTGAGGGACTTTTTTCAGTTTATTCATGACAATCTGCATTTTTATAATGTTATTATAATTATCAGTATTATTTATTATATACATATTCATATTTGTTTTAATAAAAACAAGTTTAGATTCGTCCCTCTGACGGGTTTTAGAGACGTATGCATCACCATAGGGGGCATAAGAACAGGATGTGTGTTTGGATATAAATCAGTTTTTTGACCACGTTTTATTATTAATAATTTTTTTCGTTTGCTGGAAATTAGAACTGAATTTAGAAACAGTTTTGAGACCTATCTTTGCGCTTAAAATTAAATATGTAGGCTAATGAATGTCTTCAGTGGAGAGCATACAATACCGTTTCCTTATCCACCAAACTAAAGGAGTAAAGAGAAAGTAAAAAGGCTGAATGGAGGAGACTCATTTTTTATCCTTGTGCTGCATATGGTCTTTTTAACTGTTTTTTCGCTAGTGAAGCATTCAGTCTATTCACTTAAAAAGTCAACCATGTAAATAGCAAATGCACCATGTCACTAACTGAATAGGAGATGCGACTCTGCTTGGTTTAATGCACATTATATTCAAAGCACACACGTAACTCATTAAGAGAATAAGCACAACCCTGTTAGACCATGCACCGGGGTGCAAAGCTTATTTTTCCAAACTTAAAATAGCAAAAGTGGATTCAGACACACCCTTAATGCTTTTACGCCATGGCTTTTAGACTTTGTGTCTAGATCGTTAAAATAGAGCCCTATATCTCACTGCAGCTGATTGGTGGAATGTTTCTAACTCATTATAGGTAATGTAGTTTTTTCAGTATAGATACCACTACTGAACATGGCTGTTTTAAAAAATGAATATGAACACCTCAGAGCTCACTACAACTCGTCTTTGGGTAAAAAAAAGAAAACTACAGTGTCAAATGATTTCATAAGCTCTTTTGATCTGAGACCTTACCATGTTCCAGGGTCCATTGATGATCTTTGAAATCTCATTAATGAGCTGGATGTAGCACTGAAGAAATTCACTGTTGTAATCAAAACGGCATCCAAACAGAAGCAGACTGATAACATTTGAAGCAACATTGTGGAACATAATGTGAGGATCCACTCTTTTTCCTGTAAAAAAAAAAAAAAAAAAAAAAAAAAAGGTAAATTCTAAAAAAACTGAAATCTAAAAGAAAATGTTCTACACCTTGTGCAAGAAATTGAAATCACAAATGAATACCTGCGTTTTTGTCAAGGTAATCAACAACATGTGAAATTTCCCCCAGAATTCTCTCCTCCATGGACTGTTTGCCAAGACCAAAATTTCTCATGGTCATGAGAGCAAAGCGTCGATGGCCCTTCAAAACGGGTCCATAGTCAGCCAACACAATACCTTAAAAAATGATGAAGTCATTAATGATAATTGTCCGTAAATTCATTTTCTAACAGCTTCTAATCTGCTTTTTACTCATTTAATAGTCAATGTATAACGTACAAACTGAATTAGCTATGCTGCAGATTTGCATTAGCGCTGATAGTCTGGGAGATCTAACTCTTTTGTTATTCTGCTTGTCGATGTTTCCAGATAAATAATTGATGACTCTTTAAAATAAAGGTTACATCATAAAAACTGGCTTGAAAAAGAGGGTTCAATTGTGTTTTCTTCCTTCTAAACATTGGAAGATGACCTATTCTTTCATTTCTGTGCTTTTCTATTGGTTACACTCGGATGAAATCACAGGATGGTCATGCCCACTCTTTTCCTCTACTGGTTTATTTTATTTAAATTAATTAAACTATTGCGTTTTTCGTATTTATTTCTTTTGAAATGCAATTTGTGGGGAATTATGTTTTAACTTAAATGTTTTATGTTTAATCCACATACATTTGTAAAAACTAAAAGGTTAACTTTATTCCTTTATGTTGGCTCAACACAAATCGATTGTGTGCAACCCAGTATTTTTTACAGTGTTAAATCAAGGTAATTAGCTTTAGGTTGATGCAGCTGTTTTAGTGAAAACAAGTAAAGTGGAATCACAGCTCACACAATCAAAGTGGAATAAATATATTGGGTAACCTTTGATACAATTATCACTAATCAGCTACGGGTTTACTTTTGTAGAACCTGATTTCCTCCATCTTGACTTCACTGTCTTGAGTCATTCATTAAACGATTCTAAACTCATTCAGAAAGCACATTTAATATTAACCTTGCTTGAACTTTTTTCATTAGCAGCTGAAATGTCAAAAAAGCAATTTTGTTGTCTAAGCAATTTAATTTCCTAGATTGCAATTTTAATGCCGATTTGACATCTGGGACTGTTATTGGGAGTTACCTTTATTCTCTGTGGCGTGACTGATCATGAAGTCTTGAGGTCGTCCTGAAAAGTCTTGAGCTTTGGTAACCAGAGCTTCTTTAATAACTGCAAAACTGTTCAGAATGACTGCTGGCCTCGATCCAGTATACAGGCTGAATATTTCCCCGTATTTTTCTGCAAACTTTAAAAAAAGCGGACAATTATTGTACAGAAAAAAATAGTTTTGACTCAAGATGAGAAGTAGTAAACCATACTTTTTCAAAATCCTTTAAAGGATTAGCTAGGTTGAGCTGAAGCAGATTTCCAAATATAGGAACTGGAGGAGGTCCTGGAGGAAAATTCTTTGGCTTCTTGACCCTTATGAGGAAGAAGATGAGCAAAATGCATATTACAACAAGAAGAGAAGAACCCAACATGCTTACTGTTGTCCAGCTGCAGTCACAAAACAAGCTTGAGTAGTAGACAGGTCTTCCTGGAGCTTTTTATATAGCAACACCTTTCTCTTAGATCTTGCTACATTCTCTAATGGCTACAACCACCATCTGATAAGGTGATTGGTTCAATATCTTGAAGATGGTAAGGCTTTTTACAAAGAAAAACAGGTAAAACAGGACTTTGGATTGGCCATTGTGTTATCCTCCCATCACCCATCTGAAACACAACTCCAAGGCTTTGGCCATTGGCCAAAATAACAAATTATTTATCATCTGCAATAACTAAAACAAAGAGAGACCATGATGCTTTCTGATATATTGATAACTATAATAATGACCAGTGCTAGAACAGGATCTCAGCTTGAAATTTGAATTATGGTTTTGTATAAATAGATTTCTTCAAATGTCACCTTTTGGTAAGCAGGAGAAGGGGGTTGAAGTGAAACTGTAATCTCAGAAACTGATTTATTCTTTGTTTAAGCTGATAATTTGATAAGGTCAGGGACAAAAATGTCAGTATCCTTTGCTCATCAACTGATCTGATCACCCTTATTGAGCATGAAGGTGTGAAAAACCACTGATTCAATAAACTGGTTCTCAATTATGTGGATAAAACCACAAACAACAACACATACACACACACACACACACACACACACACACACACACATATATATATATATATATATATATATATATATATATATATATATATATATATATATATATATATACATATGTGTGTGTGTGTGTGTGTGTGTGTGTGTGTGTGTGTGTGTGTGTGTGTGTGTGTGTATAAGTGAGCAATTTCAGCGTTATGGATATGACATTTGCAGTAAAGGCTCAAAACATAAATTCACAATCACATAGAAACTATATGTGAAATCTATATTGAAACTTTTGTTTAGATGTTCTAGAACTAACCACAGAGCTTAAAAAAACCCAAAAAACAACAGAAAAATATCAACCTGTAAACATGTTTTATACTTGAAATGAGGAAAATAAACATGCGTTATGGATGTGACAAAAAAGTCTTACAGTATACAACATACTTTGTAGAAATTCTGTGAATTAAACTGCACAACCAAAAAAAACATTTTTCATCAAAAGGATAGGAGTCGGCTCACTATAGAACAAAAACAATTGGCTTCATTTCATTTAATATTTTCATATTTATGAGGAAAAAGCGTTGTTACAAATGTGACATCTCTAAGTTATGGGTTTGACAGATGTTAATTTGCCACTTTTGTGACTTTGGTAAATCAAAAAGAATAGTTTGAAAACATTGACATATGCATTCTTGATTATTTCTAAAGTACTGCAAAATACTTGCTTACAAAAAAAAAAAAGTTTTCGTATTTAGGTGAAAACTTAACTTTTTTCATGGCAAGGTTGACATTTGCACATATATACACACACACACACAATTGAACATTCATATAAATGCTTAGGTAAAGTTCAACATTAGTGTTTGGTCATTGGTTGTTTTTAGCACAGAGTTGAAAATTGGTTTTGAAATTGAGTATTGCAATAAAAAAGATTTGAGACTTGCTAACTGTGAACTTTAAGTATGTATAAAATATGTTAAAATATTTTTTAAATGTTAGCACCAGTAGCCTCGTTCGAATCGTGACTTGCAGACCTTTCCCTATCCCACCTCCAAATAAATATATAATCTTTTTAAAAAGGATACATTTTTACCAGTGTATGCATGCAAAATTGTGTAGTCAAACGTGGCAAACTATATAGGCTTATTACATACTTAATAATTTAGCGATATTTCTCAGATGAAAGAAGGCAGTTTTTGTGACATGGGATATATGGTTTTCAAAAGTTAGATTGCTGTCTAATATGACACCCAGATCTTTTATACTAGAGCTAATGCTAACTTTGTATCCCTCTAATTGTAGATTGAGTTGCGAGATCTGCTGTGTACAAGATTTAGGCCCAATAAGTACTAATTCTCTTTTGTCTGAGTTTAAGAGAATAAAATTGTTGGTCATCCAGTTTTTAACATCTCTAATACACTCAGTTAGCTTAGACAGTTCAGATATCTCATAAGGTTTAGTTGAAATATGTAATTGAGTATCATCTGCATAGCAGTGAAAGCTGATCCCATGTCTTCTAATAATGTCTCCCAGTGGTAACATGTAAATTGTAAACAGCAAAGGGCCTAAAACTGATCCTTGAGGCACCCCATACTTTACTGGGCTGACTTGTGAAGGCTGTCCATTAATATTTACAAACTGGTAACGATCAGTTAAGTATGACTTAAACCACTGTAGAGCCTGTCCCTGGACACCTGTAGACTTTAAGCGATTTATGAGGATATTGTGGTCAATGGTGTCAAATGCCGCACTAAGATCGAGTAAAACTAATAGCGAGACGCACCCTTGGTCAGCAGCTAAGAG
This sequence comes from Danio rerio, assembly GCF_052040795.2. Taxonomy (NCBI): domain Eukaryota; kingdom Metazoa; phylum Chordata; class Actinopteri; order Cypriniformes; family Danionidae; genus Danio; species Danio rerio. The sequence continues at coordinate 18,597,756 of NC_141045.1, forward strand.
TAAATCATTGGTTATTTTCACTAATGCAGTTTCTCTACTGTGATGAGCCCTGAAACCTGACTGAAACACTTCAAAAATATTGTTCGTCTGCAGAAAAGAGCATAATTGAGTGGAAACAACTTTTTCTAGTATTTTAGACATAAATGGAAGATTTGAAATAGGCCTATAGTTCGCTAAGTTGTTGGGGTCCATTTGCGGTTTCTTAATAATAGGCTTAATAACAGCTAGCTTGTAAGAGTTTGGAACATGGCCTATAGATAAAGAAGAGTTGATAATGTTAAGAAGAGGTTCTCCTATAGCAGGCAGCAATTCTTTCAGTAATTTTGTTGGAATTGAGTCCAGCATACACGTAGCTGGTTTAGAGCTATTTATAATTTTATCTAGCTCTTCCTGTTCTATGATTTTGAAGCACTGGTTATTATTAGTATGATTCAGTGAAATATTTACAGGATTTGGAGTATAAGCCGGTGCAGAAAGTTTGGCATCTCCTATTTTCTGTCTAAAGCCTTCTATTTTATTACTGAAAAAATTCATGAAGTCATCACTACTAATTTGCGGTGGAACATTTTGTTCCAAGGATGACCGATTATTTGCTAATTTAGAGATGGTGTTAAATAAAAATCTAGGATTGTTATGGTTATTTCTATCAGTTTGCGGAGGTGCTCGGCCCTGGCAGAATTTAGAGCCCACCTATAGCTGGACATACTGTCTTTGTACACAATTCTAAAGACCTCTAAATTAGTTTTTTTTCCATTTACGTTCCAGGGCATGGGTTGCTGTTTTGAGAGCGCGAGTATGACTATTATACCATGGTGTAGTTTTATTCTCTCTAGCCTTTTTTAATTTGATTAGTGCCAGAGTATTTAGTGTGCTAGTAAAGATGGCATCCATACTGCTGGTTACTACATCAAGTTCATTTGAGTTTGCGGGTGCATTACGAAATACAGAAAGATCAGGTAAGTTATTTATAAATTCATTCTTGGTTGATGGGACGATAGCTCTATTAGGGCGAAATATTGGAGCGGGTTTGCTAATTTCAGGTAAACACAGCTTATATAGTAAGAGGTAGTGATCTGTAATATCATCACTTTGTGGTATAATGTCTACATCAATGACCTTAATTCCATAAGACAGAATTGGATCTAATGTATGCTTTAAGCGATGGGTTGGACCCACAACGTTTTGCTTTATCCCAAGTGAGTGTAGTAAATCCATAAACACGAGCCCTAATGTATCGTTAGCGTCATCTATGTGGATGTTAAAGTCACCGACAATTAGTTTTTTATCAGTTTTGACTAGTAAGTCAGAAATATAATCAGAAAACTATTTTAGAAAATTGACATAGGGTCTTGGGGGTCTATATATGGTGATTAAAGCGAGAGATAACATGTTTTTGCATAGTATCTGGAAGCTGAACATTAACCGATAATACTTCAAAGGAGCTAAACATAAGTCCGTTTCTCTGATTAATATTAAGGAAATCACTAAAGATTGATGCAACTCCACCACCACGACCAGTTTGACGAGCCTCATGTTTATATAAGAATCCTGGAGGAGTTGCTTCATTTAAGCTAATATAGTCATTTTGTTTCAGCCAGGTTTCAGTGAGACAGAGTGCATTAGGATTGTTATCTGTTACAATATCCATCTGTTAGTAAAACAAATTCAGTGTTTCGTAAGATTTAACCATTTTTAGCATTCTTCTGAAGAGCATTTGGTCTAGAAAATATGTAGAGTACAAAGATCTGATGAACTTTTGAAAAGGTCTTTTGAATGATCATTTTAAATAAACATCTTAAAGATAAACGATCAGTGCATGTTTAAAATAAATGTCTAATATACCAATTCTCCTAATCCTATAGATATTTTCAACCTCTAATCTGATTAACAGATTTTGTTATGCTATAGTCTTGTATAGACTCGCTATCGGTCATAAATCTTCTGTTAAAGAGCCACACTTTAAATGATGTGAACTTAAAGTGCACATATTTCCTGTATGGCTGTTTAAGTCCACTTCTGTGTGGAAGGAAATTCAGCATTGTGACTCTTTAGAAAAGATATTTCACTTATTATTATTATGGTATAATTTAATGATATTTATCAAAATTGAAATGTTTTCCCTTAAAATATTCTCTTTAAAATGAGCATCAGAACTGTGCAAAGGAGATGTTGTAAAACTGAGATGATTTTAAGAATGCATCAAAGAGAATTGATTAGACCTTTATTGTGTTTGTAGAAAAGACAGAATATCAAAAGTACATTTAAAAGATTCATGATATATAAACATTGAATGATTGATATGTTCTTGTTAGAAACAGCGTCTGAAGAAATGTAAATGCATTTTTACCTCCAGAACCTGACTGTTATTTATTTTCTGGAACTTTATATACAGCATTAAGATTCACTGTTTAACTGTGTCTCTCCGCCTGATGTGCATTCTGTAGGGTTTGGGTGTCATGGTGAGCCCAAATACAGGGGTGTAATCTGGTTTCCCTGCATCTTCGGGCCAAACAAACTGAAAACGCCGCAACAGAGTGACAAAAATCAAGAAGAGCTCCATACGGGCCAGACCTTCACCCAGACACACACGAGGACCTGGAGAAACACAGTGAATGCAGGATTAATTACAAAATACAGCTACAAGCATAAACTACTAGGGGTTGATAACTGCATAAACAATAACTTATTCAGTAATGCTACAATCACAGAAATCAGGGATGGAGAAGGTTACCATTTACATGTATACATGTTTGTTTGAATGCATTTTACATTGGTAATGGTGGGCTGCAATGTCAAGCAATTATACACACAACACAATCTTACATCGTCAAAAAAATGGAAACAGCTTCAAATGGTCCTTAATATATCAGTGATGAGGACAAAACTCAAGCTGAGAGCAGTGTGTGGTGCATTGGTTTAGCTCCTCAAGAATGGATTGGTAGACTAAAACATAGCTGTGTTTATTCAGCCTTTGAAAGTGTAGGGGAGCAGCAGCCATTATAGCATTTAAAGAGAGAAGAGTCTCCACTGTGGTCGGATGTGTTTTGGTAGGGTAAAAAGGATGTTTATTTAAACTCCCATTTAGAGATTTAACCAAAGCAAGACTTTTCATTAAGACCTTAAAGCAGGGGTGATCAACTCTATTCCTGGGCCCAGTTATTAAAAAAAATTAATCTGGATCAAATTGGTCCAGATTTGGAAATCCCATGTTTTGCTATCCAGGATTAACCAATCGATCTTACTTTTATGACAGTTTTTTAAAGGAACATTGAGTTGGATCCTGTTTACTAGAGCCTTAAATAGAACCAACGTTGTGGTCTACTGGCTTAGGAATGAACAACAGGTAGGCAGAATAGCAGTAATGGTGTTGAGCAACCCTGCCTCAAAGAATCTGATCAATCTGTGTAAAATTGGCATCTAAAGCACTTCTAAAATCCAATGATGCCTCCCAGTGGCTGATTTTTTTAGTCCTCTTATCAAGATAAATAGGAAATGCAAAATGCCTGAATTTAGCTACATTGGCATATTGGTATGAGTGGGTGTGCTTTTGATCATTGTGGTGCTACTGTCAGGGTGACATTAAAGAATGGAAGAAACCACCCCATCTGTAAACTTTTAAATTGGAATGACTTACAGTTTAGTCTGTTTTATAGAAGCATAAACACAAATTAGCGATTAAAACAGGTAGGGTTCATACACATTTTTGCTACTAAAATTCCAAGATTTTAAGAGTTTCAAATAAATATTCATCAATGGCACTAGACAGCGTCAACGCTCCTGATATCACCTTTAAAGAGAATGTAAGAATATTTGAAAATGGAGAATTTGGCATCATTTTGTAAAGCATATATCTTTTAGCTTAACTTATAAATGATAAGTTAATTCATATGGCAATCAACCCAGTTGTAATTTCTGCTGAGGGAGAGTATCAGGGAGTATGTTTTCATGGACAGCAATACTCAATACACAATACTCTGATTAAGAGTTTACCATGTAAACAGCGATTTTTGAATAATTTAATCCAATTAAGGTCATAATTGAACTACACAGAAATCAGATTAAGACATGTGGAGTATGCCGATTTCAGTCGTATTATCGAAGTGCAGTATAGACATGCAAACACCACAATCAAACCATTGCCATAGTGTAGGATTTTCACTACATTTTGAGACAGGATATTCCATACACACACAGCTGTGTGACACTATTATTTGCATCTACCAAGTCAGTGAAGGGCTACAGACACCTGCACCACAAAATGCGGAGGTTTTTTTCCATATGGCTTGCGTAGTAGGTTACATATTAAACCAATTAAGAAAAAAAATTATATATATATATATATATATATATATATATATATATATATATATATATATATATATATATATATATAAAATTATTATTATTATTATATAAAATTCTATTCTCTGCTTTGATTTCCTAAAAATAAGGCAGAATTCCTGAAGATGGCAAACAGAAAGTTGAGCACTTCTATTCACCCCACTAAATTTAAAATTTTAAATATTACCAATGAAGCATATTCAAGTATATTTGTTAAACAGACATCATTGACTTTTTCAAAACTTCTTGGGTTTACTTTAAAGCCTGGAAAATGCCATGTCAAAATTCCATGACTTTTCCAGGTTTTTCATGACCGTCTGAACCATGAATAAGATTTCAGTGCTGTGCTAGAACCCCTAAAACTGTTACCTGTGGAGAAGGGTATGAAGGCCTCAGGCTTCTCAAACTGGCCCTGCTCATTCAAGAAGTTTGCTGGGTTAAACTCATGAGGAAACTTCCACTGACCCTCTTCTTTTAGGACAACAGTGAGATTAGGAATGATTACAGTTCCCTGACAAAAAAAAGAAAAAAAAAAGGTTAAATTTGTTTTAAAGAATAAAACCTTTAGTCTCTTAGAAGTTTTTCTCACCTTTGGGATGCTGTAGCCCATTAGCTCTGTGTCTCTTGTGGTGCAATGCAACACACTTAGTGGTACAATGTTAGCGACACGCTGAACCTCATGAATCACAGCCAGTGTGTACGGCATATTATGTCTGTCTTCATATGTCACCTGATCTTTACCCTCCAGAACATCATCAATCTCTTGCTGGCATTTTACTGGTTAGAAAACAAGACAGTGTTTGAATGTTGCTGTCCTTTTGAGATGCTAGCTTTGCTAACATACTTCTGACAGTTTGAAAACTTAACACTTCAAATAAAATTCAACCTGTTTAAAATAAAAACGAATTTAATGTGTGCTCAAACCTTGCACTTCTGGGTGGTTCATGAGGTAGAGGAAAGCAGCAAGGAGGGTGTTAGAAGTGGTGTCAGTCCCTGCAAAGCTCATATCCATAATGTTCATGATGAGCTGGTCTTCAGAAAAAGTGGAAACACAATTTTTTACCTGGAGAATGCAAGATATCATTAATCTGAGTCTCAAGTGGTTGTACACAGAACATTTACAGAGTTTCAATGTATTCCCAGAAAGTTGTTTGTCAGCAGAAAGTTGCACCTTATCGAGCTCATCCAGATAGCAGTCAATGAAGTCTCTCGGCTGTCCTGGGACTCTTGTGCTCTTGTGTTCATCAATCAACTTTCGATTCATACTTTTTATTATTTTTACATTATCAAATGCTTTTTTAAAAGGCAGGGGCAGGATTCTCAATAAAGGAAATGTGTCGTATATCTGGTAGAAAAGAACAAAAATCTCAAGTTATTTACAAATGCACCTTACAGCACCAAACAAAAAGCATTAAAATGGTGAGAAAAATGAAGTTATCAAGTGATATTGCAAGGGCTGTGTTTGAAATGCCATACTATCATACTACTGTTAGCATTTCTTCAGTATCCAGAATATATGCTGTGCATAGTATGCATGTGTGCAATATACTATGAATTTTATGCACATTCTTTGTATGTAATTCCCAGATTACCTTTTACTTTTGCTGAAATCTGATGTATGCATCCCAGGACTGTGCGCGATATACACTACCTAACAAAAGTCTTGTCGATCCCAATTACAAGAGCAACAAATACTAACTTGACTTCTAGTTGATGATTTGGAAAAGTGGCGGAAGAATTTTTTAGATGAATCATCTGTTGAACTGCATCCCAATGATCACAAATACTCCAGAAGACCTATTAGAACCTACATGTACTCTAGATTCCCAGAGAAATCAGTCAAGTTTGATGAAGGAAAAATCATGGTTTGGGATTACATTCAGTCTAGGGGTGTGCAAGAGATCGGCAGAGTGAATGGCAACATCAACAGCCTGAGGTATCAAGACATTTGTGCTGCCCACTACATTACAAACCACGGGAGAGGGCAGATTCTTCAGCAGGATAGCGCTCCTTCTCATACTTCAGCCTCCACAAAGTACCTGAAAGCAAAGAAGGTCAGGTGCTCCAGGATTGGCCAGCCTAGTTACCAGACATGAACATTATTGAGCATGTCTGTGGTAAGATGGAGGAGTCATTGAAGATGAATCCAAAGAATCTTGCCTTTCTAGATGACTTTATTAATAAGTTATTTGAGTCTCTGCAGAGATGTATGGATGCCGTCGTTCAAGCTCATGGGAGTCAAACACAATATTCATTCTGTTTCCATAGCACCATGACTTTGTTCTATACTGTATATCATTTCTGTTAAGTGACAAGACTTTTGACTAAGCAAAGTCAGACATTACCGTCCTAAGTACATAATTAAAAATCAAGGCTTGATCACAGTTTATTTGGGTAAAATAAATGTAATCTAGAGGCCTTTGCCTTTTATATAAGCTACTTTTGATATCAAATGATCAACTAGAAGTCAAGTTATTTTTTTGTTGTTAAAACTTAAACAGGCGACAAGACTTTTTGTCGGGTAGTGTAGTTTCCCCTTGTGCATATGATGTTTTAATTTTAAAAATATGGTGGTAAAGAGCATGCATGTGAGTTGAGTGGACTGGAGGCGGAGAGCACTTAAGAATGTAACATTTATAATTATCTGTTTGTTTGTTTGTTTGTTTGTTTGTTTGTTTGTTTGTTTGTTTTTTGTAAATACGTGCATGTTGAGAAAACAGTGTATCCACACTACTGCTTAAGCACAAATTACTATATTCACTATATTCAATTCAGTTGTCCAAATTAAATAGTGCTTTATAACGAATGTTCACCAAAAGTGTTTGGAAATATAATTGCTCATAAGTTAAACATGACTTGTTCTTATTTGTTAAAGTTACTGTAGCAATTATTTGAGATATTAATCCTAATTACAGACCACACCAACATTTCTAAGCATTTATTCCAGAGTTAATGAAGTTAATGGATTAAATACTTTAATGCATTTTATAATACATTGCAAGGTCTCATAAAGAACTGTCATAGCAATTGTAATATTAATCTATATACAATGCATTATTTTGTGGCTTATATTATGACATACTATTATAATGCCCTATACATAATTTATATAACCACAAATATAGGTGCCAACCACATAATTATGTAAGGTAATTTGATCAGCTGTACTGAATAACATCTAGGTGTTGGTCATGTCAAACATTATAACACATTACCCTTTAAAAAATAATTAGCATAGGATTTATTGCCTTACACACTATTCCTAAAAATATGGTAGCCAATATGCACTGTATACTGTGCAGTTCTGTGCAAAAATTTTCATTTTTGAGATCTCACCATGTTCCAGGGTCCATTAAGGATCCTTAAATTCTCAGCAATGCGCTGAATGTAGCCCCGAAGGAATTCGTTGTTGTAATCAAAACGGCATCCGAACAGAACCAGGTTTATAACATTTGATGCAATATTATGAAACATAATCTGAGGATCGACTGTTTTCCCTGTACAAATGTAAATAATAATAAAAACATTTACTTGCCAAAATCTCAAAGAAATGGTCTTCAAGAAATAGAAAAATCACATATAAATACCCGTGTTCTTGTCAAGGAAATCAACAATGTGTGAAATTTCCCCCAGAATTCTCTCCTCCATGGACTGCTTCCCCAGACCAAAATTTCTCAGGGTCATGAGAGCAAAACGCCGATGGTCCTTCCAAAGGGGTCCATAGTCAGCCAACACAACACCTTAAAAATGATGAAGTCATTTATGAGATCTAGCACTACTCTTTTTTTTACATCTAAAACAGTTTCTACTAGGAGTTATTTATTTATTCGAGTCAGGGGTGTAGCAAACAATTTAAAAGTGGGGGGACAGCTAAATAAGATCCAAAATTTTACATTTATGTTATTATTAATCACCTGTTTCTATGATCTGTCTCTAAAAGTGAGGGGGTCGTATGTCCCCCATCCCCCCGGTTGCTACGCCCCTAATAGGAGTTATACCTTTATTCCCAGTAAGATGACTGATCATTAAGTCTTGAGGTCGTCCTGAGAAGTCTTGAGCTTTGGTAACCAGAGCTTCCTTAATAACCTCAAAATTATTTAGAAAAACTGCTGGCTTTGATCCAGTGTACAGGCTGAAAATGTTGCCATATTTTTCTGCAAGCTAAAAGCAAAACAAAAAAAATATTTAAAAATTAAAAAAATGAAATGTTAAAACTCAAGATGAGAAGTAAGCCATACCCTTTCAAACTCTTTCAAGGGATCAACCATGTTGATCTGAAGCAGATTTCCAAATATAGGAACAGGAGGAGGTCCAGGAGGAAAATTCTTCGGCCTCTTGATACGAATGAGGAAAAAGACGAGAAAGATGCATATTAAAATAAGAACAGAAACCTCTAACATCCTTACTGCTGTGCCCTTGTTTAACACGAGCGAAACGAGCTTGTAAAGCAGACAGGGCTTTCTGGACCTCTTTATATCATGGACTTTCGGAGATATTGCAACATTCTGGCAAACAACTTATACAAACTTTTTTGAGCGCAAGCGGAAACCACGTCACGCCGGGTATTCAACCCAGTCTGTTGCGGGATCGACCGAAAAATGGACCCGAATATTTTAGAAAAATCATTATATGTACTTTGTACTGGTTTAATAAGTGAACATAATCAATAAAATCATTTACATAAACCTAATAGGCTAGTACCTACCAAAAGTTTGATTATTTGTTCTTTGTTCTGCAGACTATATAATTACACGTTTCAGTCACTTGAGGATCAACGTGAGAGTTTTGCGAGTCACGTTTTATTGTATTGCATACAAACAGGCGCACTGGTTTAAATATAAAGTAGACGTGTGATCAGTTTGTTTAGTCACGTCTGTCGCTATAGACTGTAAAATGCAGGTTTTTTTCGGTGTGTGAAGCAGGTATGGCAAATAAAGCAGTAGAGAAATGTTATGGCTCACCATAGCTACACAAAGTTTACAATAATTTTTGCGATCAATCTTTGCGAACGCAAGTGGTTGGACTGTGCTACTGAAACCTGCGTGTTGCTGATTTCTGTGTGTCGCTCTGATAGTAAACTGTACATTTGCGTGAGAACCTTTTATAAAGGCCCGTAGAGGGGTTCGGTTGGTTTGTAAGACCCTCACTGACAAATGTCCAGGTCCAGAATTTAAAAAATAGTAAAGAATATTGAAACTAACCCATTGATAAAGGCTATAAGATTAAGCGGAAGTTGGATGTAGCTTCGGTGTGACCAGTGCTAAGAAAGAGGAGAAAGAGCCCCAAGTGGTGCTCGCTACAGAGCCATTTGAGGAGAGCTGAGCTCCAGCGAGGGGGAGCTTAAGCTTGAGCTCCACCTTTTTTGCACTTCTTCTACGAGTGATGTCACAAGAGTCCAACATCCAGCTGTGCAAGAGAACACACAATCTGACGTAAGAGTTATGACTGTAGTGTTTTTATATAGAGAAAACATTTTACAAGTAACTTTCAATCAAAATCTTGTAATTATTTTTATTGAAATGGCTAAATTCTAATTGAGGAAAATTGAACTTGCTGGCCAGTTTGTTATTTACTTTGGATGTACTTTGGTATATCAATAAGTGTGGTTATGATAACCATCCAACAAGCCAATTCAGCTGAAAAAATAGTGCTTAAATTGTCATAAAAATGCCATATTTAAATCTCATAATTAAATAGAAAATGAAACCACCTCAAAAAAAAAAAAAAAAAAAGAACCACCTCTTTCACCAGGTGCCTGTGGGCCTGAAATAGCCTATTAAACATTACTAAAATGTATATCAAATTTCATTTATTGAACAACACAGTTGTCTTATTATGATAAAGGTCATTTAATTATCGTTAACTAATTTGAGATGTTGAGAGGACAGCAATAAGGTTGCTGGTTCGACCTCAGCTGGGTCAGTTGGCATTTCTGTGTGGAGTTTGCATGTTCTCCCTGTGTTTGCTTGGGTCTCCTCCGGGTGCTCCTGTTTCCCAACAGTCTAAAGACATGCGGTGAATTGGGTCAGCTAAATTGTCTGTAAAGTTAAATTTTTATGTGACTGTAACGAAGTAACAAAAATACATTTGAAAGATGCATCATTCATCCTCTTGAATTCATAGAAGATCCATATTGAAACAGTAGGCCTATAATGTTCTTGATATAAATAGTTTATATAGTAAAAATTGTTTTGTAAATGTGTAAAAACTAAAAGTTAAAAGTTTAAAAAGTCAAATCAACTTTTTGTTATCACTGTCAGCATTAAGATTCACTGTTTAACTGTGTTTCTCCGTCTGATGTGCATTCTGTAGGGTTTGGGTGTCATGGTGTGCCTGAATACAGGGGTGTAATCTGGTTTCCCAGCATCTTCGAGCCACACAAACTGAAAACGCCTCAAGAGAGTGACAAAAACCAAGAAGAGCTCCATACGGGCCAGACCTTCACCCAGTGTATTTACTCACCCATTTTGTGATTAACCCAGTTATAGCTATCCCATTCAAAAAGTTACACTTTCTTTGATTGATTTGTTGACCTAGAGAGTCTTGACAGTTGCACTGTAATGGTTTCTGATACTTTTGGAATAATCTCATATATTTGTTAGGTGATATTTGTCTGATGGCTGTAACTTTGGTATCCCATGTTATCTTTTAAAACACCTTACAAAATGCATCATTGGATATTTATTGAACAGTTTAGCAGTTATGAGCAATTTGAGCAAAACTTATGATTGCTGTAGCGCCACCATCAGACTGATTGGGGTGAGTTTTAGTGACACTATAGAAGGGGTGAGGACTACTGTGATTTACAGTGTTACAATTTATTGTTTGGGCTGTCTGGTCAGGGCAGAATGGTGATCTGTGAAAATCCTAATAATTACAACCGAGTTTCAGTACTGTGCTTGAATACTTAAAAATGGTTACCTATGGAGAAATTTATGAAAATATAAAAATTAACAAATAAAAAACTCAAACTGGTTTAAATTAAGACAGATTTAATAATGTGCGCTCAAACCTTGCACCTCTGGGTGGTTCATGAGGTAGAGGAAAGCAGTGAGGAGGGTGTTAGAAATGTTGTAGGTCGCTGCAGAGTGCAAATCGTAAACGGTCATAACAAGCTGGTCTTCGGAAAAGGTGGAAACATTGATTTTTACCTGTGGAATGTAAAATATCAATAATCTCAATTAAAGGCACACTTCATTTATATATTGTAAATTGTGAAATGTATACTTAGATGTTTGTCAGCAGAAAGTGGCACCTTATCAAGCTCATCCAGATAGCAGTTAATAAAGTCTTTCGGCTCTCCTGGCACTCTTGTGCTTTTGTGTTCGTCAATCAGCTTCTGATTCATACTTTTTATTGTTTTCATATTATCCCCTGCTTTTTTAAACGGCAGGGGCAAGATTCTCAATAAAGGAAGCGTGTCGGATATCTGGTAGAAAAGAACATAAAATATCAGGGGTTGCCACAGTGGAATTAACCACCAATTACTCTGGCAAATGTTTTGTTGGTGAATGCCCTTCCAGCCACAACCAAGCACTAAGAGTACAACCCTCAATGCTGAGAAACACCCACACACTCTCCCATATACAAACTATGGTCAATTTAGTTTATTTCAGTTCATGTAGTTCTCTCTAGAATGAGAGAGTCCATGCCCTTAATAGCATACTGCATTTCCTCCCTCTAATTATTGATTATTGATTTTCTAGAAATACTTGAACTCCATTCTAACAGCATTGGTATTTCATGTGAACAGAGTAGTTCTGTATAACATTATGGGAATGTAAGTTGTCTGTGCAGATTCCACTAGTAAACATTGGTGTTTTAAAATTAAAATAAATGTGTTGACAGATGGAATCAGCTTAGTACATGAATAATGATGTACTAATATGTAAATCAAACGCTGCTTCGACATGAACTAATGATGTGCTAAGGTATGCGCTAATCAAGAACTAACTTTAATGAGTCACATGAATTCATTTTGAATAATGGCTATTATTTCTTGTTAGTCCATGTTTGTTAATGTATTAACACTTTAGATTTAAATATGTCATGCCATGGCTTTACTTGAAGGGGCACATAATCATTCACTCTTTCTTAACTACTCATGAACTCTTATGTTTAAACCTAACAGTTGTGCTCATCCGTCTAGTGCATGTTTAAATTGAAAAATAATAGAAAAGTGTTCTGCCTAAACAAATAAATGAACAGTTTAAACCAACTCAGGCTCTTTCTAATTACGTTCCTCTATTTACATTTCTGGAGAAAGCTAAATAAGTCTCAGGAGCTACGTTTTTTGCAGCTGTGGATGCTTTTTCAGGTCTAAATTTTTCTTGTGAATGCAATTTGTGCCTACTGTTCTCCTGTATCCACCAGAGGTCACTGTTGAGTTACTGACTCCCCAACTGACCGACCACCCAGACCTTCCCCCTTCCCCAAACCCAACCAATAGTTTTTTTAAAAGCACCTATTGACCCGCCCACCCCCTTCCCTAAACCCATTTGCAGTGTTTTGAAAAGCCATCAAAAAAAAAAAAGAAGCGGTCAGCTGGTAAATGCAAAAAGCAACAGCGTCATACCACCCTGTAGCGTTTGTTTTAAAGATAAAATGCAGCCATACATACTTCTGGCTGCATAATTCGCAATCTCCAAAAATGTATATAGGGCTACATTTTCAGAATGAGCCTATGATTATTTACACAAAGGAGTTCATAAGTAGTTAAGAATGAGTCAATGATTATGTGCCGCTTCAAGTAAAATTATGATATAAAGAGCAGGTCAACAGTAACAACCCCTATTTTTAACTCTCCAAAAAATGAAAAAAATTTGCTTTTACTCTCTGATGGCCAAAGCAAGTAAAAAAAAAAACATTATATATGCTTTAAAAAATTCAGGAAAAAGTGTTTTATGTAAATTCGGACCATAGGTCCACATGTCTGGATATCATTTTTCTCTAAAAGTACATCATGTCAAAAGGTGATACTTAGATTTTTATTTTAATTAGGTTCAAATAAGCCCAAATAGCAAAGAGAAATTAAAAATGCATGTAAAAAACACCTTGAGCCTTAAGAGGATATGCACACAATCTTTTAATTTCAGTCAGCCAGCCTGGGCTTCCGGTTTATTGTCATCTCATACAAAATCACTGCATTCAAGATCTGATTTCTTTAAAAAAAAACAGTGATCTTCACTGCCTGGCTGAGATACGATATAAAGTGGGTGTCAGATAAAACAAGAAGCATTAAATTATATTTTTCCTTGCCATGTCTTAATATAATATGAAAATAAATTTTACCCCAGTATTTTCAATGGAGTTTCTGCGCTGGTCTGCTGCTATTGACGGCACCTCCGTTTAAACGTCTTTCATGTCTTTTTATGCTTGAACAACTAAATGAATGCTTAAGTCTATTTAACTGAATGTATTGTAATAACATTACAACATCCATGCGGTATGAGGAACCTTATGAAATTAGTCACATAAAGCTTCCACCAGAAGTTCACCATTGGCTGAAAAACACTATGCATATGTAGCCCATTCTAAGGTCAGGAAGCTCCCAAATGAGAATCAATAAAAGGTGTACAAGTGCATTTAGGGAGTTTGGAACAGCAACGAGATCAATGACCACAATTTTAATGCCTCGTATCTCCAAAAACCTTTTCAGATTCTGTTACTGCAGCACATCAGCATGTGATTTTCCCTTTCAAGAGTTCACACTTAGCTGATGATTGATTATAAGCTAGTTTGGCATGCTGTCCCGGGAGAGAGCCCTGAGCCCAAAGGTTCTTGAGCCCTGGGCTCCCTCCCGTTTGGAGGACGAAAGGGGAGCTTTGAGCTCAGGTAGATCTCGACAACTCCCCCTTGATAAAAACTGATGACTAAAAATTGAATGCTATGAAAAGATATGCTGCATGGTGAGAGATTAACTGTAGTGCAAAATTTAGATTTATCAATTTACTTCTTGTGCATGTTTTTGGAATGTGGGAAGAAACCGGAGGACCCAGGGAAAACCCACGCAAGCTCGGGAAGAACATGCAAACTACACACAGAAAAGACCACCGGCCGGTTAAAGGACTAGAACCGGCAGCTGGATAGGCATCCATTGTGTAAAACATATGCTGAATAAGTTGGTGGTTTATTCTGCTGTTGCAACCCCAGATTAATAAAGGGACTAAGCCGAAAAGAAAATGAATGAATGAATGAATGAATGAATGAATGAATGAATGAATGAATGAATGAATAAATGAATGAATGAATGAATGAATGAATGAATGAATGAATGAATGAATGAATGAATGAATGAATGAATGAATGAAATGTAAACGAAAAAGTACTGGCAGTTTACTTCCAGGTTTTTGTATCGTAATTTAAGACACCAAACAAGACAATATATCACATCAAACCAAACTAAAATGTCAATAAAAGTCACTTTCTCAAACTTTTTAACATAAAAGTTGTTGGAAGAAAGATCAAGATCTCACAATGCAATTAAAAATCATAAAGAAAGAAAGAAAGAATACATAATATAGAATACATAAATCACAAAATATGGAAAACTGTTAATTTACAGATATTTTTACAGTGTGCATACAACTTTTTAAACACTTATTTTCAGCCATAATTATTCAATGCATGTCTCCTGAGGAATGTGCATGCATATTAAAATTAGACAACAAATGAAGGGTTCTTTATGCTCAATTATGGCAACAGTTAAAAACAAAACTGTGTCTATGAGAGTGGCAATTTAAAAGGAAAAAAAATATATGTTAAAATATTTCAAATAAGCCTATTTTACTGGCCCCCACCTCAGTGCTTGAATGCGTTTGCATAAAATTTTGGTATCACTCATTTTTTGAATCTTAAGTTACATTGCATCTACATGCTAACTAATTCTCAATATAAGTAGAGTGTTAGGTTGGGTTTAGGGTTAGTGTAAGTTGACATGTACTTGCAAAGTTTCTTGTAGTCAGTTAAATGTGTTGAAGGAGCGGTATGAGCAGATGTCAAGCAGACCTTCTACTAATACTCAAATGAGAAGTAGTTGGCATGTAGCTGCAATGCAACTTTTAGTCAACAAAAATGTGCAATAGGGACCATCAAAAGTCTCACCAAAAATGTTTATTAAAAGAAAAGGCTAAGGTTTTGTGTTGTCAAACTGGCAAGCTTGCATTATAGGCTTATTATCCTACTGGTTATGATGGAAAATTGTGAAAAATGTATAATTATTCTAAGGAGAAATATTATGAATTAATTCTTGACAAAAACAATACCGTCCTCACAAAGATAATACAGATGAATAAATAGCTGCCAATATGAATCCAGTTTTTCATAAGATTTAGGCATCTTTTCACAGTTAGTATGTGTATTTTAAAGAGTCTTGAAAATATCTGCTGTGTTCAGCAAACTGATAAACTTTTAAATGATAATTTTTTTAAAATAAACATCTTAAAGAAATATTGTTGATGTCAATGTAATGCATTTGCATTTGTTGTTTTAGTGATAATATAATGAGCAGTTGAAATCAGAATTATTAGCCCCTCTTTGATTTTTTTTTCTTTTTTAAATATTTCCCAAATGATGATTAACAGAGCAAGGAAATTTTCACAGTATGTCTGATAATATTTGTTCTTCTGGGGAAAGTCTTATTTGTTTGATTTCGGATAGAATAAAATAAGTTTTAGATTTTTTATAAATCATTTTAAGGTCAAAATTATTAGCCCCTTTAAGCTATTTTTTTCGATAGTCTACAGAACAAACCATCAATATACAATAACTTTTCTAATTACCCTAACCTGTCAAGTTAACCTAATAAACCTAGTTAAGCCTTTAAATGTCACTTTAAGCTGTATAGAAGTGTCTTGAAAAATCTTCTCTCTGTTAAAAAGAAATTGGGGGAAAATAAACAGGGGGGCTAATAATTTAGGGGGGTTAATGATCCTGACTTAAACCGTGTACTTGTTTCTCATTCTCTTTGTTGGAGTACAACAAGAAAATACACATTTTTTTTGGTCTAATTGTTTATGACATGTGAAAGAGAAATGAAATTAGTGCAGCCTTAATTGAAACCTGTTGGAGACTTTGTGTAATATTATAAACTTGGAGTACACTTATGTTCTGTATATTGGTGTTTAAGTTCTCCTCTTGGTAGAAGACATTCAGCATTGTAACTGCTCAGAGAAGATATTTCAGGTATTATCATGACAAAGGTCATTTAATTATAGTTGAGATGATTTCTCTCAATGATTTAATTCAAAGTGAACATCGAGGCTGTGCAAAGAGAAGATTTGCTTCACAAATATGTGATGTTATAGGAATGACTCAAAGAAATGAAGATTGATTAGACCTTTATTGTGTAGGCTGAAAAATCAAATCCACAAAAGTATGTTTGAAAGATGTGTCATTCATCCTCTTGAAGTTTATTCATGTTGAAAGATTACAATGTTATTGTTACTGTGTACTGAAAAATAATTCACTGAATTTTTACCTCCAGTACCTTACTGTCATCATTGATTACCTGCAACTTTAAATACAGCAGCACTGTCAGCATTAAGATTCACTGTTTAACTGTGTTTCTCCATCTGATGTGCATTCTGTAGGGTTTTGGTGTCATGGTGATCCCGAAAACAGGGGTGTAATCTGGTTTCCCAGCATCTCTGGGCCACACAAACTTATAACGCCGCAACAGAGTGACAAAAACCAAGAAGAGCTCCATACGGGCCAGACCTTCACCCAGACACACACGTGGACCTGGAGAAACACAGTAAATGCAGGATAAATGAATATAAAATATATAGCTACAAGTTCAAGTGCTTAAAGGGCTCATATAAAATAACTAATTTAGCAATCGCTAAAATCAGGGATGAAAAGATTTTTTGGCCATTTCTAGTCATTTGCAAAAGAAATACAGCAGTTTTCAATTTAAGACTCATTTTTGTTTAGGAATATAAGCATTTTTGGTATATTTGACCATACCTCTTTTGTAAATGACCCTAAATATAAATGTTGACCTAGACAATTGCACTATAGTGGTTTCATTTAGACTGATTAAAAAAGTCTAGGACTAAAAAATGTAGGTTTCTCAAAGAATGTCAAAAATTTGATAGGCGATCTGTCTGATGACCAGAGACAGATTTAACCAATAAGTGAGGTAAGAGGCTGTTAGGGCCCCAGGAAATCTGGGGGTCCCCAATAAATCTAGAAGTATAATTAGAAAAATAAATTATACCTATAAACTACATATATGTAATGTGAAGTGGGACGCTGAAAAGTGCATGCAAATCCAAATGCAGGGTTTGATAATGGTCAGGTAAGCAATGGTCAACACAGGGGCAAACAGATGTATGTAGGCAAATCAAGATTTGTGGTTAAAATAACAGGAGAGTTGTCAGAAGGCAAGCAGCAAACAGGGACAAACAATAAAACAAACAAAACAAAGCAAGGGTCAAAACCAGCAAGACAAGGCAAGGGAAATGTGTCATAATGTTCACAAACAGTATCACAAGACTCAGCAAAGGTTGTGTGTTAGTGTGCTGTTTAAACAGTCCAACTAATCAGTCTTTGAGCAGCTTCAGGTGTGTTAGTTAGCAATCAGCCAGGATTAGGAACCGGTGTGTGTGTGTGCAGTGCATGACTAAATCTTGTAGTCCATATAATGGTAGATTTTTAGTTCTATGCGATACTGTGTGTTTACCAGCGATCTACACAGGCTGGATCTAAAATACAATTAAATATAGTATTGTTATATTATATGTATGTATTTATAATATTAATAATATTTAAAAAATAAAATATCCATTACGCAGCCGTCCAACAGTAAAATTTATAAAAAAATATATATATTTATTATTATTTATTTTAGCTGTAAATTCATTTTAAGAAAACTAATAATTTAAAATGTAGAGCTTACATTCATTTAAAATGTTAAAGAAAATTGAGCGCTATAAAAAACAGCAATATAAATAAAAATTAAATAAAAGTAGAAAGGGTGCAGTCTGTATGGCTAGAATAGCTTAGGGCCCCAAAATTACTAAATCTACCCGTGCTGATTGCAGTGATTGCAGTTTGGTATCGCATGAATAACATTTTTAAAATGCATTGGCGTCCCAAGTGGTTACTGGGTTGTTTAGGAAATACAAAGTATGTTTATTTAGCATTTGTGAGCAATTTCATGCTTATGATTGTAGCGCCATCATCAGACTGAATGGGGTGAGTTTTAGTGACATTGTAGAAGGGGTGAGAACTACTGGGATTTACAGTGTTCTAATTTAGAGTTTGGGCTGCCTGATCATTGTTAGGGCAGAATGGTGATCTATGAAAATCCTATTAATTACTACAGCATTTCAGTGCTGTGCTTAAATACTTAAAAACGGTTACCTGTGGAGAAGGGTATGAAGGCTTCAGGCTTCTCAAACTGGCCCTGCTCATTCAAGAAGTTTGCTGGGTTGAACTCATGAGGAAACTTCCACTGACCTTCTTCTTTTAGAACAATAGTGAGGTTGGGAATGATGAGTGTTCCCTGACAAATCAGAAACAGTTTATTACAGTTTGTTTTGAAGTAAAATAACCTTTAGTCTGAATGTTTCCTCACCTTTGGGATGCTGTAGCCCATTAGCTCTGTGTCTCGTGTAGTGCAGTGAAACACACTTAGCGGTACAGTGTTAGCGACACGCTGAACCTCGTGAATCACAGCCAGTGTGTACGGCATATTGTCTCGGTCTTCATACGACACCTGATCTTTACCCTCCAGAACATCATCAATCTCTTGCTGACATTTTACTGGTAAGAAAAAACAAGGCTGTGTTTGACTATTCAAGCTCCTTTTGAAATGCTAGCTTTGCTAACATAACATACTTCTGAAATTTTGCAAATGTCAAAACAGCAATAAAAACATTACACCAATTCACATATTTGGATTATTCAGTACGAATTACACTTCAAAACTGTATTTATAATTTCTTATTTTAATGTGGCTTAACAATATAACAAAGGTTTCCATTCCTGTTGATACTCCTCTACTTTCTCTGGTTTAAACCTGGATTAAATGAAGACAAATGAATGTGTGCTTTTCAAACTCAAACCTTGCACCTCTGGGTGGTTCATGAGGTAGAGGAAAGCAGTGAGGAGGGTGTTAGAAGTGGTGTCGGTCCCGGCAAAGTACAGATCCAGAATGTACATGAGGAGCTGGTCTTCGGAAAAGGTGGAAACCTCATTTTTTCTCTGAGGATTGTAAGATATCTCTCATTTGAGTCTCAAGCAGTGGTGCATAAACAGTATTTACAGATTTCAGTTATGAACATTTCAAAACCATCCAGACCATTGCATTACAGAAAAATGATGCACCTTATCAAGCTCATCCAGATA
The DNA here is from genome assembly GCF_052040795.2 of Danio rerio. NCBI lineage: Eukaryota > Metazoa > Chordata > Actinopteri > Cypriniformes > Danionidae > Danio > Danio rerio. The sequence goes on from NC_141045.1 coordinate 18,617,451, forward strand.
GCAGTCAATGAAGTCTCTCGGCTTTCCAGGGACTCTTGTGCTCTTGTGTTCGTCAATCAGCTTCAAATTCATACCTTTTAATACCTTCACATGATCAAATCCTTTTTTAAAAGGCAGGGGCAGGATTCTCAAAAAGGGAAGTGTGTCATATATCTGTTATAAAAGAACATCCAAATTTAAGTACACGTAGCTTAGAGATACCTTTAAATATCAACAAAATACACCCCACAAAATATCTCTGGCCCAGACAATCAGCTTGTACTTGGCCCACATGCCGCAGTGAATTACATTACATGACTGCACCAAGTCTGGCTTTCAGACAAGAGCCAAACATGGACCATATCTGGGCCAAGTCTCAGCCAAGTTAATAACCCTATCTGATCCTGAACTGGGCCAAATATGTTGGTGTGTCATGACTGCAATGAAATTGATAAACCCATGAATCATTGCACTTTAGGCATGCTATGGGTGTGCTTTTTGTCAAAGCGACTTGATTAGTAGAATTTTTTTTTCTTTATTTAAAATAGAAATTGATTTTAAATATGGGTCAGGACAGGCCAAACTTACATGGCCCACATATCAGTTATTAACATCTGGGACAAATACTACAATTTACATCTGGCCCAAGTATTGTGTGCCGCCCTAAAGACGGTGCCACCTCTGCTAAACCAGGCCACATGCTCTATGCCAGTGGCGGATGAATGCCTGCTGTGTCAAATTTATGGCAAATCTGGGCCAGAATTTTTTGCTACCTTGGACTTTTTGCAGATATTTCTAAACTGTAGGACAATAGATAAAAAATATGCACTACAAAGATTTTTCACCAAACAGACCCTCTCTCTCTATAATGATATTTCAGTAATTTGAACGCTAAAGACCTTATTTGGCATACTTTTCTAACTTTTGTGCACAGCATTATGGGTAATGTAGTTTCCCTGTACACATTTCATTATTAAATATGATTGTCTTTTAAAATAAGATGAATTTATATTAACAGATGGATTTAGCAAAGCATTTACAATTTATTAACAACCTTAGAGCTCACAACAGGTTGTTCTTTAAATATTTATCATTTATTGTTTTTCCTTTTGGAGTGACACAGTGGCTCAGTGGTTATCACTTTCACCTCACAGCAAGAAGGTCGCTAGTTCGAGTCCTGGCTGGGCCAGTTGGCATTTCTGTGTGGAGTTTGCATGTTCTCCCCGTGTTGGCGTGGGTTTCCTTTGTGTGCTCCAGTTCCCCCCACAGTCCAAAGGCATGCGGTATAGGTGAATTGAATAAAATAAATTGGCCTTGGTGTATGTGTGTGAATAAGTGAGTATGGATGTTTCCTAGTACTGGGTTGCAGCTGGAAGGGCATCCACTGTCTAAAACATATGCTGGATAGGTTGGCAGTTCATTCCACTGTGGGGACACTGATGAATAAAGGGACTAAGATGAAGGAAAATGATAGAATGAATGTTTTTATTTTCCAGTAACCACCGAAAAGGGGTGAAAATAGAAAGTTGTCAAGTGATTTTATGAGGTGTTTTGATCTGAGATCTCACCATGTTCCAGGGTCCATTGAGGATCTTTGAAATCTCGGTAATGAGCTGAATGTAGCACTGAAGGGTTTCACTGTTGTAATCAAAACGGCGTCCAAACAGAACCAGACTGATAACATTGGAAGCAACATTGTGGAACATGACCTGAGGATCCACTGTTTTCCCTGTACATATGTGAATTATTTAAAGAAAACATTAAGACATTTTATTCGGTATCTGAAATCTAAAAGTAAATGGTCTCCACCTTGTCCAAGAAGTAGAAATCACATATAAATACCAATGTTTTTGTCAAGGTAACAAACAACGTGTGAAATTTCCCCCAGAATTCTCTCCTCCATGGACTGCTTTCCCAGACCAAAATTTCTCAGGGTCATGAGAGCAAAACGTCGATGATCCTTCCAAAGGGGTCCATAGTCAGCCAACACAACACCTTCAGAAAAATTATAAAAGCAATTGAGATTTGTGGAGATTTTAGCAATATTATGATTAGTTACACATGCAAACACAAAATTGTTTCCTTAACATTCCCATGTGATGTATACAGGGGCAAGCACATGCATACAGGAAAACCAAAGTCGTGGTCAATAAACAGGCGAATGGTCAGTTCTGGCGGTAAGCATCATAAACTAGGAATGGCTAAAATGAAACAGACGTTTCCACACAGTGTCGAGATCTCAAATTGCAAGTGTTTCGAAACACTGCACCAAAGAATGAGCCGAACCACCCAGGTCATGTGACTAAGGTGATTCAAAACACCCAGGTCACATAACTAAAGCTATTCAAAGCATCAGTCATTTCAGAAGCGTTTCGAGACCTGCCGAATTTGCACTTGGAAAAAAACATCTCATGTAGCCTTGTGGACGGTGTGTGGGTGCAGAGTAACTGTGCTGCAAAAGGCCCGAGTTTGAATCCTGACTTGTTCCAATACTTAAAATTGTGACAATGTATTTTATTAGTTACTTTTTTATGATCAAAACAAAATAAATATATTCCCAAAGTGTTTATTCGGACGTCAGACTAATGCTAAAACAAAACAAGTTACAAGAACAGAGTTTTTAAAAACTTACATCTATAGCTGCATCACCCTGGATTCAAACACATTAGCTCTTGAAGCTAGTCAGTAACTCTCACTGCTTCACTAAATCACTTCAAAAGTCAACTTGCTAAACTGTTTCTTCGCTGAAGCTGTTCCAGTGCAATACATAAAGATGACCACAATGCGTCACTGTAGAGACGGGTTTAAAACGTTTCGAAAGCTTCGACACATGTGCTTCAAATGTTTTAGTGTTTCATGAAGCCTCGCTTTGCCCACAACTAACGTAAACAAAGCAACGGTCATGTACAACACTGCAAGTCAAGGCAAGGCTAGGCAAAAGAAATGCGTCATAATGGTAAACAAGTTAAACAAGACTCAGCAACTGGTGTTTGTGTCTGTGCTGCTTTTAAAGTCCATGTAATCAGTTCTGAACAATTTCAGCGGTGTGCGTTAGAAATCAATGGTAAACTGGAACAGGTGTGAGTGTGTGGTGCATGACAGGATTTGTTGTCCATATGGTGAGAGATTTGAAGTCCTGGTAATCCCTAAAAGAAGAACATTCTCCTGACTTAGAGAGAATATTCTATTTACATTTAAGACAACTTTCAGGTTGGCCAACAGATAACATTCTGGGAGTATTTTAGGAACTAAACAAGTTTTTAAAAAGTCAAAAAAGTTAATTGTTGGAGCTTGTGTTCACATACTCCTAAAATTAACTATGCCTTTTCTTTTACTCAATTAAATATTCAAACTACAATAATTAGATAAGGTCCTTGAATTTGACTGGTAATGCAGTAGAATTGTAAGTGTTGATGGGTGGCAGGGGTGGACTGGGACAAAAATTCCTCCCTGGCACTGTATCCACACCAGCCCACATTACCACACAGACACAGCCCCACCCACGGACACGCATATTTACTACTTATATTGGTGTACAGATGGTGAAATAATATAAGTAGTACCATATTTAATAGGTTTTTAAACATTTAATGTTTGTGACTGGAACAAAAACAACCCATTGTCATTCTTTGCACCTCTGCTTAAGGATTAAATTCATACTGTAATCTATGCATGTATTTAATGCTAACTATGTATTCAAATGCCTATAGTACTATAGCTTAACAGGTAGCTATAGGTTTTTTTGCATGTTAGACTATATTGCTAGTACAGTAACATACAACAGTTTGTATACGCTAAATCCCAAGTTATCTGCTGATAATGACCTTTAAAAATGTTCAGGAGTTCTATGCTAAGCTTACAACTGTTAAACAGTGTAGGTTACTGTCAAAAACTGTCAGAAGTTCTGTGAATGATGTCAAAATTTCTTAGTATATTTTAGCATAATGACTTAGAAGTATATTTTCTGTTTTCTTCTTACCTCCCCAACCGCGCTACTGTCCTTCGATGCAGCAGCCAAATTTAAACCAGTCAAGATTATTTCAGTTCATTTTTTGCATTTGGCAGTATCTGATTTTAGAGCCCTTTTTTTCGGTTTCTTGGAGCTTTTCGGTGCTTCCTTTCCCCTTTTTTACGGGCCATCTCTGACAATTAGCTGTTTGTTTGACATTCTTGCCAGATTTTGATTACGTTTGCGTTAAGTTTGATTGGGTCAGCCACCTCTCAAAACCAGCTGGCCGTCACCAATTTGGCCAAATGCTTAACATTTAATTATAATAATGATAATATTAATAATAATAATAATAATAATAATAATAATTATTATTATTATTATTATTATTATTATTATTATTATTATTACTATTATTAGTATCATCATCATACTATTCACATTTTGCAAGAGATAAAAGCTGCCTGCATGTAAAAACAATACATATTAAGAAAAAAAAAAACTGACCGGTCCACATTTAAAAACTGGTCCGGCCCTTCTGGCATTTGCCAGATAGCTAGTCCGCCTCTGATGGGTGGTGAGGATTTTTCAATAGCTCTAAAGCAATGTTTGTCAACCACGTTCCTGGAGGACCATCAGCTCTGCACATTTTTCATATCTCCTTAACCAAACACACCTGATTCATCAGCATCAGCTCATTAGTCCTCTAGAAACATGGTTGGAAAACACTGCTCTAAACGTTGCAAATTGAATTACACGTTCAGCCTCTGTTATTTTCAACTTCTGTCTTGTAGTTTTTACTCACAGATGTCTGCACTCCTTGGACTAAAAAAAGTAACCCAATGTACATGTCAAAGAAGGCGGGGCTTTAGAGCCACTCTTACTTATTAGATAACTACCACTAACCTAACATTTGGAAGGTGTTTACCAGCCAAAGCAAACTTTTCCGAAGAGTTCAGTTTGCTTTGGCATGCTGTTTTGAACAATGGGGGCACATAGCACAACAAGTTTATTTTGACCTAGTTTGGCCAATTTATAGAATGGACAAGGGAAACTTTTTTTCTTTACACCAGCAGATGGCGACATGTCATGAGTCATTCATTCATAATCATAATTCAAAATGTATTTAGAAATTACATGGTTAATGTAACAGTTAATCCTGCGTCAACCCTAGTGACTGTAAAAACCCCATTTGTTTCTATTTCTAAAATGCAAGTCACCCAAACAACTACTTACTACTTGCTACTTATAAAAGGAATATTACACTCATTAGATTGTGATTTTCCATTTAACTATCTAAGACAGCTTTTTTTAGGAATTACCTTTACACTCTGTGAGATGACTGATCATGAAGTCTTGAGGTCGACCTGAAAAGTCTTGAGCTTTGTTAACCAGAGCTTCCTTAATAACCGCAAAACTGTTCAGAAAAACTGCTGGCCTCGATCCAGTGTACAGGCTGAAAATGTTCCCATATTTTTCTGCAAACTTAAAGTGGAAAATTGGTTTACAATCAAGAAGAAATGTTGGAACTCAAGATAAAAAGAAGAAAGCCATACTCTTTCAAAGTCCTTCAAAGGATTTGCGAGGTTGAAGTGAAGCAGATTTCCAAATATTGGAAGAGGAGAAGGTCCTGGAGGAAAATTTTTTGGCCTCTGGATACGGATGAGGAGGAAGACGAGCAGGATGCATATTAAAACAAGAACCGAGGAACCCAACATGCTTACTAATGTCTAGCTGCGCTCCCTCTGTTTCACTCAAGCAAAGCAAGCTTGTAAACCTATTACCTCCCAGTCTCTTGGTACATTGCTATCTGCTATCTGAACAACATTGGCCATTTTCCAAGAAAGATAAAGCGACTGGAACAAACAATCTACTCAAAAGTTTAAAACTTTTTTTTTCACCTGTATTTTGCTGGTTTGTATAATTAAACACAAATCCATTCAGTATAGAAGAAGCTGTGCCATATGCCATATGTCATAGTCGCTGGTTTGATCCTCGACTCGTTTCTGTGTGGAGTTTGCATGTTCTCCCTGTGTTTGCGTGGGTTTCCTCCGGGTGCTCCGGTTCCCCCCACAGTCCAAAGACATGCAGTACAGGTGAATTGGGTAGGCTAAATTGTCTGTAGTGTATGAATGTGTGTGTGGATGTTTCCCAGAGATGGGTTGCAGCTGTAAGGGCATCCGCTGCATAAAAATGTGCTGGATAAGTTGGTGGTTCATTCCGCTGTGGCAACCCCAGATTAATAATGAATAAAAAATAATGAATGAATGAATTTTTAGGGGTTTTATAGCTAGCAGGTTTTTTAAAACGAAAATAATGTTTATTAATTATTTCTCATTGCATGGTGGCTCAGCAATTAGCACTGTTGGCTCACCATAAAAAAGGTCTCTGGTTTGAGTCCTGGCTCAAGCTGGAGACCTTTCTGTGTGGAGTTTGCATGTTCTCCCCATGTTCGCACGTTAGTCCAAAGACGCAGTACAGGTGAATTGGATAAACCATTGTGAATGAATGTGTTTGCTCATGTCTGTGGGTTGTACGCAGTGTTAGGTTGCAGCAGGAAGGCCATCCGCTGGTAAAACATGTATTTATAGTAACTGGTGGTTCATTCTACTGTGGTGATGCCTTATAAATTGGTGAATAAGCCTAAGCATAGTGTGAAATAAATGCTCAGGAAGGATGAATTAAATGTATCAAAAACAACACTCACTGGCCACTTTATTAAGTTCTTAGCATAATGACACAGCCTACCAGAGTATGTTGCTGACCATGTCCATCCCTTTATGACCACAGTGTACTCATCTTCTGATGGCTACTTCCAGCAGGATAACGCACCATGTCATAAAGCGTGAATCATATCAGACTAGTTTCTTGAACATGAAAATGAGTTCACTGAACTGAAATGGCCTCTACAGTCACCAGATCTCAATTCAATAGAGCACCTTGGGATGTGTTGGAATGGGAGATTTGCATCATGAATGTGCAGTCGACAAATCTGCAGCAACTGCGTGATGCTATCATGTCAATATGGACCAAAATCTCAGAGGAATATTTCCAAATAATCATATTAGAGTTATTTCAGATGGATCATGCAACAATGAAGACTTTATTTTCAGTTTTCTTCAGTTTGTGATAGCACAACAAAACCATACCATGCATGCACACTTATCAGCTAAGCTTTTATTCAAGGTCTGTTTTCATGATACATTAAAATTCTTTTTTATAATGTTTTCGACCAGTCATGATGCATACAGTTTTTTTAAAATACTGACATCAAAGCATTTGTGCAACAGAAATTTAACATACAAATCATATTCTGACAGTCTCTCTGCGTTTGATGTGCATTCTGTAGGACTGGGGCGTGAGGGTGACCCCATAAACAGGGGTATAATCTGGTTTCCCAGCATCATTCGGCCACACAAACTGGAAACGGCGCAACAGAGTGACCATGACAAGGAAAAGCTCCATACGTGCAAGACCCTCACCAAGACACACACGTGGACCTGTTCACCAAAAAAGTTTGTACACAATTAGCAAAATACACTCAAATAACCAAAAACTACACCTGCATCTCTTTCTGATTCTGAATGGTTACCTGCTGAAAAAGGCACAAAGGCTTCAGGCTTCTCAAACTGGCCCTGCTCATTCAGGAAGTTTGCAGGGTTGAACTCATGAGGAAACTTCCACTGACCTTCTTCTTTTAGTGCAGAACCGAGGTTAGGAATCACAAAAGTTCCCTTGAGAAATAAGGGTAAAATTAGGATTTCAAACAAGTTATACTCTTGTTATTGAAAAGTTTCCTCACCTTTGGAATGTTGTAACCCATTAGCTCTGTGTCTTTTGTAGTGCAGTGAAACACACTTAGTGGAACAGTGTTTGCAACGCGCTGAACCTCATGAATCACAGCTTGTGTGTACGGCATATTGTGTCTGTCTTCATATGATGCCTGATCTTTATCCTCCAGAACATCATCAATCTCTTGCTGGCATTTTGCTGTTAAAAAGAAAAATGTTTAATATAATGCTGTTAATTTTAGTTTCTTCTAATTAGTATTTTCTTGGTTTGCCTTTGTACTTTGTTTCTCTGGTTGTGTATTGGTTGGTTGATTACATCCAACTTTGTCTTGATTAGTTACTCAATATTTTGTGTTTATATGCACTGCATTCATATAGTACACTTTTCCAGTAAAACGGGGTTAATGTAATGGTTTTAATGAAATCCCCACTGGTAAAAGCGGTAAAAATCATGCTTCTTGGATTTGTCCAAGGATTCCCTTTGTTACAGTGCACTTGCCAGCAATGTTTTGTTGCATTCTTTTGGTTTTGCTTCAATGAGAATCCAACAGAATGACATAGATGCAAAAATAATACTATAACAATAGCCTAACCTGTTTGAACGAAGGGCATATAAGCAAGATGACATGTAACCAGTGCTTAATTTGTGAATTGCAAGGACCCGGAACAGATCGGGTTAACGAATCCATCATGTTAACCGAGGATGGAGGATGGAGTAGTGTCGCGCACAAAAGTGTGGACCAGGGGTGGGGTGGGGTTATTAGTGTGGTGTTTGGCAGAGAGGTGTTGTGGACGAAAGTGAGTGGGATGGGGGTGTTGCGGACGACAGTGAAATGGGTTGGGGAGTCGCAGAAGAAAGTGAAAGTGAACATTGGACGGGGGAGAAGGAGGGGAATCTGTAAAATGAGGTGTCAGATCAGATTTCAGAGGTGCCGGATACGGATTCGCATATTCCGGCACAAATTAAGCCCTGCATGTAACTAAACCAGACACAGGTGAACATAATCAATGAATCAACGACTAACCATAGAAACAACCTCAAAATGGGAACAATGGAATCAGGAACTTCCATTAATCATTCAATCATTTTCCTTCGGCTTAGTCCCTTATTTATCAGGGATTGCCACACCGGAATGAACAGCATATGTTTTATGCAACCCAGTACTGGGAAACACCCATTTACTCATTCACACACACTACACTACGGCCAATTTAGTTAATTCAATTCGCCTATACTTTATGTCTTTGGACTGTGGGGAAAACAGGCGTAACACAAGGAAACACAACCCATGCAAACACAAGGAAAACATGCAAACTCCACACAGAAATGCCAACTGACCCAGCTGGTACATAAACCAGCAACCTTTTTGCTGTAAGGTGACAGTGCTAAACACTGAGCCACCATGCCACACAAACTTATATTGATACAACCTAAAAGTCCAACAAGCAAGAACCAAACTTGACTCAGCAATGATCAAATTGATTAATATGCAATCAAAACACAGACCTTGAACCTCTGGGTGGGTCATGAGGTAGAGAAAACCTGTGAGGAGGGTGTTGGATGTTGTGTCAGTCCCTGCAAAGTGCAAATCCAGAACGTACAGGATAAGTTGAGCTTCAGAAAAGGAGGAGCCATCATTTCCTCTCTGGTGAAGTTAAAATAACCAAAGGTTAGATTCTCATTCAGTTAATAAAATACTGGGGACACACTGATATTCAAATTCTGACCAATACTGATAAAGCAATAAACAATGGTGATAACTGACTGATAAACAGATAATAATGTTTAATAACCATATTGGGGGTTAAGGAAAAATCTGGGTCACACTTTAATTTGATGGTCCATTTGTTGAATTTAGGTTACAATGCATCTACATGCCAATTATTTCTCATTAGATTATAAGTAGGCTATCAGGTTGGGTTTAGGTTTGGCGTTAGGGTTAGTGTAAGTTGACATGTACTTGCAAAGTTTCTTATAGTCAGTTAAATGTCAGTTGAAGGAGCAGCATCAGCAGATATTAAACAGACAGTCTACTAATACTCAAATAGACCATCAAAATAAAGTGTTACCAAAATCCATAATATCTGTAAAAAGCAACATTGTTCCAATATATAGTGCTTTTACAAAAACAATACAATAACAGATGTCCACTCACCTTATCCAGCTCATCCAAATAGCAGTCAATGAAGTCTCTGGGCTCTCCTGGAACCCATGTTTTTTTGTGCTCCTCGACCAGTTGTGTAGACAATTCCCTGGCTTTGCTGGCATTTGCAAAAGCCTTCCTAAAGGGCAGGGGCAGATATCTAAACATGGGAAATGTATCATATATCTGCAATAAAACAGAGACAGTTTGTTATGAAAGGTCTGAATGTTTCAAAAACAATTGTTGGTTCTCCAGATGCTGCTAAAACAGCTAGTTATCAGCGAATATATTGAAGTCTACAAGACTCCTGAATGTGTCCTGAGGGATCTAGCTTTAAGACCTCAACAGCAGATCTTTCAAGTCTTGTAGGTTGCAAGACTGAGTTGCAATGGATTGAACATAAGAATCAGATCTCAACAATGCTCGGTTGCATTGAGATCCTCGTAATTTGTAGGTCAGGGCAACACCTTCCATTCTTCATCATGTTCTTCAAATCATTTCTGATCAGTGTCTGCACTGCCAGCCTGATCTCATGAGAAAACAAAACTATTTTACATTTTGTCAGTTTAGTGGCTAAAATGTGCAAATTAATACGAGTTCAGTTGTACAAAAATGTACAATTTTAGGCCACCTAATCTTGCCCAATTGCCATTGGGTGATGAGCTAATCATACAAAATTGTACAAGTTAGATTGTATAATTTCATACGAATTAGCCACTAAATCAAAAAGTGATTTTGATTTACGAATTGCCATGAAATTGTGTCTAAAGAGGCCCCTTCCACCAGGGAACCCCACTGTCTTGAGGTGGTGTACATGGTCTGCAAAGCCAGACCCAGGGTTTCCCAGCAGAGCTTTGATCAGAGGATCACATATTAGCATCCTTGTGCCATACCTTCCTTGGGTAACTGCTGTAGACATACACAATGGTCCATTAGACTCATCTGACGAGGCAATCTACTTCCTCTTCTACAAGGTCCGGTCGAAATTAACATAAATATGATTCCGAAATTGTGTGACTTGTGCCATAGCATATCATCTGCTTCATGTTAAATTAAATGGTTTGATGAACATGATGAAGAATTAACCCTTCTGACGTGTTCACATCCTCCCCCTTCCTTTAGTGTTCCTGGTCAAATATGACCGGTCCGTTTTAAATGCTCTTATAGTAGCACAAAAATAATTTTTCTCCACCAAATTTTTATTCAACATTTTTTAGCTGTAAGCAATGTCTCAAAGTAGTGTTTAACATGAATTTACAGAATTAGACATAAAATAACTGCAATGAAAATAAAAATAGGGGCTTAAATATATTGCAAAATGAACAATAGATGACAGAAATCAAAAAACTTTGTTTCATTACTAATAGACAGCTAACTAAATAACTGTCACAGGGTCTGACTAAAGAAGTTGAAAAATGATTCATCAACCAGCAAAGCACAAACAAAATGCTATCCTTTACTGTGTTCTGAGTGATCGAGTATTCAGTCCTTCAAGTGTACTAATATAGGGAATAGTGACTGAGGGTATATATGGTGAGCATGGACACAGAACTAGCACTAGTTATACTTTGGTCATTTTTGAGGGAGATAATAACAGTCTAATATAATAAAATATTTGTTGCTAAGCTAAGCTGAAAGTGCTCCTGCTACACTCAGAGATTGGCTGAATAGAGAAAGAAAGAAAGAAAGAAAGAAAGAAAGAAAGAAAGGGAACAAGATTCCTTTTTTGTGCTCTTTACAGAGAGAGAAATAAATAAATAAACAAAAAGAATAAAATACGGAAATTAATTCGTACAATTGTATTCATACAGTTTTGTACAATTTGCTTTCACAATGATGGCTGGGTTTAGGGGTGGGGTTGGGTGCCACGCCTCCTTATGAATATCGTACATTTTTATACGACTGAACTATGAATTATAAATAAACTATATGAATTAGCCACTGAAGAAACGTAAAAAAGTTGTTTCCTTGTGAGATCAGGCGAGAGAATCAGCACATAAGCACGTAAAAGAGATATGTACCTGCAAAAGACATTGTTCAGAGTGAGTGAGTGAGTGAGTGAGTGAGCGAGCGAGCGAGTGAGTGAGTGAGTTGGGGTAGTGTGTGTGGCGATGTTTTCTGTCTGATGGATGGAAGAATATAGTCTGGATACCCGTTCATTTCTTATGGCGGTCACTTTTGACTGGGAACACCACAGGTGTAACAAGGATGATTAAAACAAATAAAAAAATCAATAAAAGAGGTGATCATCACTTTTATATGTTCAAGTGCATAGTGTGGAGAATATTATAAGGCCTTGAGGCAATCAGATGTAAAACACAATATTTATGAATGATTTAAGTTGTAAATCGGTCAGATTTGACCCGAACACGACAGGAAGGTTAAAGGTATTGCCCTGACCTACAAATTCTGCAGATCTCAATCCAACTAAACCTTGTTGGGATCTGATTAATTTGTTCTATCCATTGCAGCTCAGTCTTGCAACCTACAGGACTTGATTAATCTGTTGTTACTTTCTTGGTGCCAGATCCCTCAAGACACATTCAGGTCTCTTGTAGACTCAATAACATGTTGTTGGGTTGTAGTTTGCCAATTCTTGACCAATATTTGTGAATTTTCACCACTACAGACTGGGAGCAAATTACAAGCCTTGGCATTTTTGACATACTCTGATGCAGTCTCTTGCCTTAACAGTTTGGTCTTTGTTAAAGTTTGGTCTTACTTTGGTTACTCTCCTGCATTGTACGTTTCAATTACAAGAACTGATCATAATTTTCTGAACTTTGAATGAGTGGCTGTCTATAGAGGATCTCTTGGATTTAAGGACTTGATGCTTTGGAACAACATAAAGGTCAGTAATTATTAATCTTTTATAGGGGTGGGGATGGATGCAACACCATTGCATTCTTTGTGTACTTGATTACATTAACTGATGAACTGATAAATGTCTCACCATGGCCCATGGTCCATTAGCAATCTTTGCATTCTCTGTGTAGAGGTGAATGAAAAGCTTGAGAAATTCATCGTCGTAATCATACCGGGATCCAAACAGAACAATGCAGATAATATTTGATGCCGCATTGTGGAACATAGTTTGAGGATCAAAAGCGGTTCCTGCATAGACACAGTTTACATTGACCTTAAAGTAATGTCAGGCTAAAATAAAAACAAAAATATTACAAAATAAACACATTATTACCAACTCTCTTTTCCAATTTATCAATAATGTGTGAAACCTCTCCCAGAATTCTCTCCTCCATGGATTGCTTTCCAAGGCCAAAGTTCCTTAGGGTCATCAGAGCAAAGCGTCTATGTTCTTTCCAACTAGGTCCATAGTCAGACAGAATGACACCTGTGATATTATATAAGTCATTTATGGGTCTGATTAGTACTAAGCTTTAATGTTAGATAAGACTCAAATTGCTCTTTGAGCTCTATGTAAAGAAGACACCTGCAATCTCAAAAGGATATTGATTAACTAGAGCCTGTGTAGAGGTATAAGAGTAAAGGTTCATTTTTAAATAGACTCACCGCCTCCTTTTGTAACACGGTTGACCATGAGGTCCTGCGGGCGTCCTGCAAAGTCCACAGCCTTAGTAACCAGAGCTTCCTTCAAAGCCTCAAAACCATTCAGAACCACCCATGGTTTTGATCCGAAGTACAGACTGTAAATATTTCCATAGCGATTGGCAAGCTAAAAAGTTTAGCATTAAGACATCAGTCAGGCTGAAATGTACAGTAATGATATTATAAAACTGTCAGCTCTTGAAAGCAATGCTAGAATGTTGTGCAGCTATTTTAATGAGTGTGTGTTTTTTTCTCCAGATTTAACTAACAATAGGCTAAATAAAGAATGTCTTACGGTACCCTCTCAAAGTCTTTCAAAGGATTGTTGATATTGAGCTCCAGCAAATTCCCAAATAATGGCAGAGGACGAGGTCCTGGAGGAAAGTTCTTTGGCCTTGGGATCTGGATGAAGAGGAAGAGGAGGACGATGCATATCCACACCAGTATCAAAAAGCCCAGCATGCTGACTGCTGTCCGGCTGTTAACTGTGCTTGGTTTACACACAAACTCAGACACTAAAGCACCGATCCCTCCCACTAAATTGCTGAACACTCAGATGGCGCACCTTGCCTGACAGCTCAAAATAAATATATTAAGTAATAATGACCAATCCTACACAGTTACAGTGTAGTTATGTCATTTGCATGGTCAAGATGAGGGTTTGTACAAATATGTATGTGCCTATACTTATTTTAGATGTTTAAATATCTATCGGTTTATCCATCTGTCAGTCTCAATGTTTCTCTTTCTCTCTCTCTTTGTCCATCCATCAGTGCATCTATTTCTGATCTATGTCAGTCATTCTTTCAGTAAATCTGCTTGTCTGTGGATCCATCCATTCATCCATCCGTCTATCTATCTATATCTGTCAGTCTCATTGTTTCTCTTTCTCTCTCTCTTTGTCCATCCATCAGTCTATCTATCTATCTATCTATCTATCTATCTATCTATCTATCTATCTATCTATCTATCTATCTATCTATCTATCTATCTATCTATCTATCTATCTATCTATCTATCTATCTATCTATCTATCTATCTATCTATCTATCTGTCTTTGCATTCAACTGTCTGTCTGTCTGTCTGTCTGTCTATCCATCTATCTAACTATCTATTTATCTATCTATCTATCTATCTATCTATCTATCTATCTATCTATCTATCTATCTATCTATCTATCTATCTATCTATCTATCTATCTATCTATCTATCTATCTATCTATCTATCTATCTATCTGTCTTTGCATTCAACTGTCTGTCTGTCTGTCTGTCTATCTATCTATCTATCTATCTATCTATCTATCTATCTATCTATCTATCTATCTATCTATCTATCTATCTATCTATCTATCTATCTATCTATCTATCTATCTATCTATCTATCTATCTATCTATCTATCTATCTATCTATCTATCTATCTATCTATCTATCTATCATCTTTGCATTTAACTGTCTGTCTAACTATCTGTCTAACTATCTGTCTAACTATCTATCTATCTATCTATCTATCTATCTATCTATCTATCTATCTATCTATCTATCTATCTATCTATCTATCTATCTATCTATCTATCTATCTATCTATCTATCTATCTATCTATCTATCTATCATCTTTGCATTTAACTGTCTGTCTAACTATCTATCTATCTATCTATCTATCTATCTATCTATCTATCTATCTATCTATCTATCTATCTATCTATCTATCATCTTTGCATCTATCTATCTATCTATCTATCTATCTATCTATCTATCTATCTATCTATCTATCTATCTATCTATCTATCTATCTATCTATCTATCTATCTATCTATCTATCTATCTATCTATCTGTCTTTGCATTCAACTGTCTGTCTGTCTATCTATCTATCTATCTATCTATCTATCTATCTATCTATCTATCTATCTATCTATCTATCTATCTATCTATCTATCTATCTATCTATCTATCTATCTATCATCTTTGCATTTAACTGTCTGTCTAACTATCTATCTATCTATCTATCTATCTATCTATCTATCTATCTATCTATCTATCTATCTATCTATCTATCTATCTATCTATCTATCTATATATCATCTTTGCATTTAACTGTCTGTCTAACTATCTATCTATCTATCTATCTATCTATCTATCTATCTATCTATCTATCTATCTATCTGTCTGTCTGTCTGTCTGTCTGTCTGTCTGTCTGTCTGTCTGTCTGTCTGTCTGTCTGTCTGTCTATCTATCTATCTATCTATCTATCTATCTATCTATCTATCTATCTATCTATCTATCTATCTATCTATCTATCTGTCCGTCCGTCCATTTAGTGATAAAACAATCAGGCAAAATAAAAATTGATGTAAAATGCAACAAAAAACAGCAAATATGTTGTTTTAATTATATTAAGGGTCAATTATTCAAATACGACAACATCTGTGAATGGAAAACTTTGCATTTTTCAATTTAGCACACGACAAAGAGAAAAACCGGTGTCTGTAGCCCCCACATGGTCGCTTCAGTTCAACGTCGCCGCTTTTATCGCCCCCCTCAGGCCGCTTTACGCAATGCAGGAACCCTCCAATTTTTTTATCAGGTCATCCCATGATGCACTGCGCCTTCAACGGCTTCAGTCATTCAAGCAGCTCAGCACTGGTGCTCGTAAGACCTCCTGTTCTGTTAGGCCATCTGGGTTGGGGTGATCCGTGTCCCAAACCGGACCAGACCCCGAACGGCGGTCGCAGCTCTGTCATTTTGTGGACAACTTTCCCGTCCATGGTTCGCAAATCGCCGGTCGTTGACGGGAGTCGAGCGTTTACGCGGCAGGAGCGGTGCTGTCAGCGATATAGCAAGCAAAAAGCGTTATTTATGCAACCATAAACACAACTGCGGGGATTTATTAATACTTCAACATCATCCTGATGGATTTAGAAACCGGAAGAAACGACCTGGGAGCGATGGGAGAGTCGCTGCAGCCGCAGACCCCCAGTCGCCACGAGAAAAGTCTCGGACTGCTCACCACCAAATTTGTGACTCTACTGCAGGAAGCGAAGGACGGAGTGCTGGATCTGAAAGCTGTAAGCACGACATCAGCTCATCACCATCACCTATACATCTGTACAATATCACACACGCGCATGCACCGCGTTTATCTTTTAAAATGTGCATGAATACAGATAAACTGCAGATCTTGTAAAAGTTGCCTAAAAGTTGCTTTGCTAAGGGAGGAGGGGGTCGCGTGCACGCACATCCCCTCACTCAACTCCCACGACAATACACTAGCTCATTTACTAAATTAGACTAGTCAGCTAACAAGTTGCAAATGTAATGTCACTGCAGTCGGCAGTTCTATAATCCGCTCCGGTGTTTGTTGTTGTACGCTGGAGTTTATTTGCGGTGGAAAAGTAGTTTCCATCCGGGCTGAAAACTCAAACAAAAGCCTTCAAAACAAGCACGTGCTCTGAAGTTTTGGGAAATTTAGGCCTATGCAAATGGTGGAGTTGCAAAGCATGCTTTAGAGTTTAAACCTGGTTTTTGTATGTATAAATATATTATAATGCAAATATGTTGTTTTGAAATGTCCTATGTTGTTTGGAGTTTAGATTTGCGCAGGCGCTACTCGAAGTGGACCGCATCTAGTTCGGTTGCTTGTCAAATCTGATTTTTTTATCTCTTAGATTAGTTACGGTACATTTTAAAGAAATTAGCATTTTGTCTATATATTCACTCTCATATTTGTTCCGAACATTAGTTTTTAGTGGGACCACTAAAAGAGATGTTAGGCTGAATGACAGCCTCGGTCACCATTCACTTTCTTTACACTGAGTTAAGATGCACTTCTAGTGAATGGTGACCAGACAAGTCTTTCACAATATGACTAACATTTAAAAAGAATGAACATTTGTAAATGATCAAGTGTTTTTAAGTCAACTGTTGTGTTTAGTATTGCGTATATAAAACATTTTCAATATGCAATAAAAACTTTATATTTAATCATCTGTTCTGTTGGATGTGGTTTTAGGCTGCAGATACTTTGGCTGTAAGGCAGAAACGGCGCATCTATGACATCACCAATGTTTTGGAAGGGATTGGACTCATCGAGAAGAAATCCAAAAACAGCATCCAGTGGAAGTAAGATGCAGAAGCTTTCATGTGGACATATCGTCACCTTAGAATTATAAGGTTCTATCTGCCATTTTTGTCAAAATTAAGTTATTGACATATTCTTATTAAATGACAACTTATTTACATTATGGGATATTTTTGTTGTTGTTTACGTTTTAATACTTTTAATAAAAATAAAAACGCGTAGATAGAACCTTATAATTCCAAGGTGACAATATACTGACTCCTATATTTGTTGGTCACTCCTCTATTAGCTTTTTGCATCAATATATTTATATATTTTAGTAGGCTCCTAACAAACATGAGACAATAAAAGTTTTCAAGGTTAACTGTGGTTAATTAGGTTAATTACGTAGTCTGGCATGTTTACTGCTAGAAAATATTATACATTTTTCTCAAAATAAAATATTTTGTGCTCAAGGGTAAAAAAGTTGGGGCCCCATTACATTGTATTGGAATATTAGAAAATATATTTTTGTGATAAATATTGCAATATAAATACAGTTTTACCAGATGGTTTGAATTCTCTACTTGACTTTTTTATAGTCTAATAAGTGTTTAGGTACTGAAATTCGGTAATCACAATGTAAATTACTTGGGATTGCCTTGTTTCTAGTCCACATATCTAAAAACATAGATTTATTTTCACTTTCAGAAATAATAAGTCAAAATTAAGTGAGATTTTCCTTTAAACAAGCTAATTAATCTGCCAGTGTGGTAAGCAAAATAATGATTATTGTGGATACATACATCGATGCTGAAACGATATATTGTGCAGCCCTACTTCCAATTTCAAAGAACCTGAGCTGTCTTTTTTTTCTGTTGTGTAATTTTAATGTTAATTATGCAAAAATATGCTGCTTTTTAAGATTTATTTTGATATGGTCAGTGGTTTTTATTCAAACATGTCTGCTTATTATTGCATAGCTACGGAGATTTTATCATTGTTAAAAAATGTGCTGTTTGGTTTCGCATTCAATTCACAAAAGTGACGTTGTTTTAATAGAAAGTAGAGCTGGATGATATGGCAAAAATGCTGTCACGATATTTAAATTCTACATTAAACGATAACTATATTAAAACAAGTTGTTAATGCTTCCACTTTTAAAAAGAGTATCCTAAAAATGACTGAAGACGGATACTGCAGGCAGGAAAGTGAACTGCTGGTGGGAAAGTGAAACGAGAGTGCTAAACAATACTGGGTGACTCAGCAGGACCTATTTCCAGCCGATAATTTTCGGCGACCAAAACTTCGGTGAATCCAACAAAATTATAGATTTCTGTTGTTGCATATATCCACTGTGTGATTGGCTGATCCTTGGTGATTAGGATAAATGTTGAGTAAAAATCCAGAGCTTATCATCGTTATTGACATGAATTTTATTGTGATTCAATATAATATTGTTTTAGGCCCAGCCCTAATAGAAAGCATATTGAATGCAAATAAAGTGTTTAAAATTTTTTAGCTGTAGCTATAATATTTGTGAAATAAATATATAAACCAATGATTTAAACTTTAAAGCTAATTCAAACTTTCAGACGAGACTTTGTCAAGCCACCATGAAGTTTATCTACGAACTTGTCTATTTTACTGTATTTTTGATCTGATAAATGCAGTCTTAAAATCATTTCAAATTTGAATGGCAGCAATGTTTATATTATTATTATTATTATAATTTGAAATATTACATAAAAATTGGCCAGTTAAATGATTAAAGGTTTATTTTAGTAGACCGCCACAAAAGTACTTCTAATTGCTCTTGCTATTTATGTTTTAGAAACACGTCTGCTTCAATGTCAACTAATTCATCTGATCTAAATGTCTGTTTCTATTTTTGTATGTTTGTAGGGGTGTTGGTCCGGGTTGCAACACGCGCGAGATTGCAGACAAGCTGATAGATCTCAAGTTGGAACTGGAGGATCTGGACAGAAGGGAGCATGAACTGGACCAGCAGAGAGTTTGGGTTCAGCAGAGCATCAAGAATGTGACCGACGACTCGCTAAACAGCCCATATCCTTCTAGATGCCTCAATCGTTTTTTTGTTTTCTGAGTGGTGTTCTCACTGTGCCGTGTTTAAAGGAACAGTTCACCTAAAAAAAATAATTAAGTGTTAATTTAATCACGCTTATGGTGTGCCCAAGATGACTGTGACGTTTGATCTCTTCAGTGGAACATTAAAGATTATTTTTAGCTGAAACTATGGTGATTTGTAAAATGCATTTTAACTTTGAGTCAAAAAAAAAAAACATACACAGGCAAAACAATATTAATGTATGTTACTATGGATGAGCAATAGGGATGCAACAGTGAACAAAAGTATCGACCTGTTGTTCTTCTAAGGTTAAGTGTGTCCTGTGATCCGCTGTTCAGAATATGCATTTTTATACTGGTTTGTCAATAGAAACAACTGAAAAAAAGCAATGTTCCACCTTTGTACTCTTCCAATTACCTTTCCCATCCATTGCACGTGCAAAGACCTGTCCAATCACCTCTTAGTATGTAAATGTGTTGTTGACATCACGTTTCCTCACATGTCGGCGTGTGCATGTGGAGTTTCTGTGCGTTTCAGCTTGGCAAGTGAAGGAGATAAAGCACAAATGCGCAGTGTTGCCAACTATTTTCAATGAAAAGTAGATAAAGCCTGCCCTAAAAATAGCTAAATGTTGCCAAATAACGTCACACACTAATTTGCATATCAGTGACATCATCACATAGTATCTGACAAACGTAAGCCTGTCATGTATCTATTCTCTAAGGCACTGTGTATTAGATTGTTAAAACAATACATTCAAATGCACAGTACATAGGTTCTTATTAACAAATTACTTTGCGTGATGACATTGCGTAACCGCATCTCAAAACTACATCTTTATGCAATATGCAAAATTATGAACGTTTTCTCAAATTGACTGGCCATCTCAGCAAAAACATTATTTGAAATATGTCCATTTAGATTTGTATGAAAAATAGAGTTGACTATTTGTAAAAGTATTACAAACACTTTTTGATAATTTAGTTTTATTTTTAAATAAAACACTGATAATGAACAGTTACATTCTTTTAAACAATCACAGCTTGTGTACTTTTTTAACTTGTGAAATTAACACATTTGTGAAAGTGAAGACAATTGTAGCACTATTGAAATTTATTGCTAAATAAATTACCAACAATTTTACATGTTAACAAATATCAGTAAATTAACAGTTGAGCAGCTAGCAGCTGAGTGAAGCCTGCAGCCACTGCTCTTTTGAGTCACTTTTTAAAATTGCTAAAAGTAGCCAAATGATTGTTAAAAATTGCTAAATTTGTTGCTAGGTGCTTATTGAAAAAAAGTTGCTAGGGTAGTATATAAAAAAGTTGCAAAATCTAGCAACAAAATTACTAAGTTGGCAACATTGCAAATGCACAGGTGAGACCAAATCACAGCGCGCTGCTGTCAGCGTTTAATCAGACACTCAATATAAATTCAGACAGACACAAAACCATAACGATTGCCATTTTTTGTTGTTGTTGCAAAGATAGCCTAGATCAGTGGTCACCAACAGGCGGATCGAGGTCTGTGTCCAGACTCAGAAGCATCCTTTTCGGACATGGACATACCACAGGTCTGTTACTTCATACCCACTCCTTCTGGGTGTTCTTCCACACCTGATCACTCCCTCTACTCTGTTTACCCGCTGCCTGCTAAGAACAGTTTTCTTTTCTATGTACCGTTTCCGTTGAAATAAGAGAGAAGAGCCGAACACTCTCCCTTTGCTTAATGCGGAATTCAGACTGCATGATTTTCAAAGTAGTCGTGTCACGGATGTTTTCACACTGCATGACTATCTGGTCTAGCATTTTGCCGCTGCTTTGTTTACACTGCAAGATGGAACGGCGACAGGGGGTTTCACACTGTATGACTTTACGATAGGAAGAATCGCAGACAACTTTGTCCAGACTACATCTCACAATCAAAAACACGCTGTATATCTTTATTTATTAACTACATAACCAGAAAGAAGCCTTTAATGGGGTAGAAAATGTACATATTGGCTGACTTGGGTTTGAAGGTAATTAGCAATTTCTCCTCAACTTTTTTTCTTTTTTGACCTGATTGTGATATTGTTCAGATGACATATCAAACAGACACGGGTGCTCCTGCCAACTTTCCACTAGTTTTTCCTCCATTTCTTGAGTCCAAATAAACTGAAAATGAGTGCTTTTTACTTCTCCCCTATCCTCTCGCTGGCCTGCAGGTACCCACATTAGTGAATGCTGCTCTCTCATTAGCTGTATGTGATCGCTGATGTATTTTCAGTCTAAACTCGTATCACATGGCATGATTTGAATCGCTACGGGCATCGGTGACTCAGCAGCGATTCTCTCAGATTCATTTTGGATAGTTCATGTTGTGTGATTGTCCCTTGCATGAACTAGCACCATTTTGCCTCTGATTTCAGGCATTTGTCGGCAAGTCAAAATCAAGCTAAAGTCGGCATAAGTTTCTTTCACTACGATGGTGCTAAGTGAAACAGCTCTCTGGAATCATAATAAAATCATAAATAACGATGCGCTGTTGCCTCGGTAATGCAAGCATAATGTAAACAGAAGTAATCAATACTTTAAAAGTGCTCAATTATTAAGATGTGTTGACATAATTATTATCTGCATAGTTGGTTGAGACTGTTGAGTAAAAATGTAAAACAGAAAAAGGGGAAATATAAGCTTATTTTCTTAAGCAATTTCCTTACAATTTTCAAAATGCCCTACTTTAATTAATGCGAGAACATGCAAATCCACAGTCGTGTGTGAAGCTGTTGCATTGTCAGGTGTTTGTTAACAAATAAATGTGTTTATTGTTCTTTGAATTGTTCTGTAGGCATGTTTTTCCTGAGCATAGCACAGACTGTACCTTACTGAAATTGTGACTCTAAAACAGTGATGCATACTGGACCGTGAGTAAATTGAGCTGTTGCACCCCTAAAGAGCAAACTGTTACTAAGGCTGTGGATTTAAAGTAAAAGTGGCATGAATAGTGTTATCATTTCAATTCATAAGACCATAGTTTTTTATCAGGTGCCCCGGATATTAATTTCGTTATGCCTGTGTATGTTGCCTGTAACTGCCAAAATGCCAGTAGCTGTTGATTTACATTTTATTAATTACCAAGGACAACATTTTAAGTGAATAATCTTGTTCTACTCAAGGAAATAGTCGCCTGTATCTTAGATGGCCTGAGGGATAGTAAATTTACACAGCTAATGTTTAACTTTTTATATATTCTTTTTCCTTTTAAGCTCTTTCAATACATTAAAATGCCTTTATTAGTGAAGTTTCTTTTTATTTATAGTAGGTTACATTCACTGTATGTCCTTAACTTGACTCACTCTGGCATATGTAACACATCAAGATCTCTGCAATTGCTTCAAAGGTTGGTTTTTCCATTTAGACACTCAAAAAAGCTGCAATGTTTCCTGAACGATAAATATTGCCCCTAATAATGCTTCATATATTAATGTTTTCTAATGAAAGAATGAAGAAAGTCTTCTGTATTTTTTGCCACTAGGTGACACTCTTCTTGCAATTAGAGCTCCTTCAGGAACACAGTTAGAAGTTCCTGTGCCTGAATCGGTAAGTTCTGTGTGTTTTTTATATATATTTCACAGTTCTCATCAGTTCATATTCATCATTGTCTTTATAAATGTCACATTTCTTTTTTTAGTTTAATTGCAGATTAAAGAAATCAGTTAATTATTTTAAACTACACATTTCTTGTTAAAACATGAACAACTCGTGCTGAGAGGATGAGCAATTCACAGATCTAGGAGTATTTATGATGAAAAATATTTATAAACGGGGCTTCAAATTAACTTTTTTGCTTGGAAGCACTGGTGCTCCTAACTTTAAAAATGTAGTCGCACCAGCCAACATTTAGTCGCACCCATCAAGAATTATGTTACTACAAATTTAATATTAACAGGTGTATTGCATATAAAGTCATCCTGAAAAAAAAATTAGGAATTAAGCAGAACACCCCACGCTTAAAATGTGTAGATTCAGTAGCAAAAACTGTTACCTGAAAACTCTGTCACACAGATTTTACAGTGAGTGGCTTTAGTAGTCTTATCCACTCTTCGAAAAGTGTATGTCTAATCAAATGTGCTATTATTTGTACCTTTAGGTGGTTTCTAAAACAAAATCTGTCAGAGTGATTTTCATTCTCTCATCTTCAGCGCTTTACATTTTACATGGTGGAATGCATTGTATCCTAAATCTGTGCATGCAGTAAACATTTTGCAGTGAAAAACAGTTGCACGGCAACAATTTAATGCACTCGCACAAACGCTCCAAAATATATTTTGAGGTCGCAAAGATACAATTTCGGGTGCATATGTGACCAGAATGATCGAAATTTCGAGACCTAATAAAACTGGTATTGAAACAGTTTTTTGTTCTCTGAGGACACACAATGCAGGTGCAGATTTAATGTTGAGTAAAACAATTTCTAAAATATTCTTTGTAAATAGTTTGAAATAATTATATTGAAATTAAACATGGTCATCCATAATGTCCTGCATTTAGATTAAACAAAAATTCATAAGTAGAACTACACAGCACCTCATTTCCATGTTAAAATGTAACTTTCTATGATAATTGTATGAAAACCCACTGAATACTTTTATGAGTGCAAGATGAAATATATTATCCTACCAATAATTACTGTAGTTATGATCTATTGTTTCTTTAACACTTGTGTATATATATATATATATATATATATATATATATATATATATATATATATATATATGACATTTCATTTGCATTTCACATGTTGTTTTAACAACAAGCACGTCACCTTTTTATTTTATTAGCATGTCAATGGACAAAAGAAGTACCAGATTCACCTGAAGAGCTCTGCAGGTCCCATCGAGGTGCTCTTGGTGAATAAAGACCCCTCTAGTTCTTCTCCAGTGGTTCTGCCTGTGCCTCCGCCAGACGACATGCTTCAAAACCTGTCCACTCCCGCTTCAACTACCTCTGCTGCTGCTGCACCCACCAAACCCACAGCTAACAGTACACCATCTCCCGCCTCCACCTGCCAGAGTCCCAGCACAACCACCACCAGCAACACCGCCATCACCACAACCACCGTCCCTCCCAACACAAACTCTGGCCCTCCTGCTGTGGCAGACACAGGTACAATGCAGGATATATTTTGATTAAATACTGTGATGTAATTTGTGTTTCTCTGCATATATATATATATATATATATATATATATATATATATATATATATATATATATATATATATATATATATATATATATATATCTGCAGTGTATTTTATAATACATATAAAACCCACATTTAGAGGGGTTTGACAATGAAACTGAAACACTGGCCAATTTAGTTTTGGAGGTTTCATGAATAAATTTGACCATCCTAGTGGCCAATCTTTATGAATTGCACATTCCACCAGTAAGAGCAGAGTGTGAAGGTTTAATTAAAGTAATAGCACAGTTTTGCTTAAAATATCGCAATGCACACAAGATTGTATCCAACAAACATAAAACCACAGCTGCCCAATTCACTGCAGAATTGCACCTCAACTTTCCTGTTTCCACCAAAACCGTCGGGGGCTCCACAGGGTCATGGCCGAGCTGCTGTAGCCAAACCTTTAGTCACTTGTGCCAATGCCAAACATCGGTTTCAATGGTGCCAGCAATGAAAATTTTGGGCTGTGGTCAATTTGAAACATGTAATGATCTCTTGAGTCCACCTTCACAGTCTTTCCCCAATCTGGGAGAGTTACGGTGTGGAGAAGCCCCAAAGAAGTGTACACCCAGATTATTGCATGCCTGGAGTGAAGCATGTGGTAGATGAGTGATGGTTTTGGGTGCAATATCATGGCATTCCCTTGTCTCAATACTTGTGCTAGATGTGCGCGTCACTGCCAAGGACTACGGAACCATTCTGGAGGACCATGTGCACCCAATATTTCAAACATTGTATCTTGAAGGCTGTGCCATGTACCAGGATGATAATACACTAATACACACAGCAAAAATGGTGACATTAAACATGATAAGAAAGTTGAACAATCCCTATGGCCTGCACAGTCACCAGAACGAAATATTATTGAGTAAGTTTAGGGCGTTTTTGGAGGAGCGAGTCAGGAAACGTTTTCATCCACCAGTATCACATAATGACCTGGCCACTGTATATGCATCATTCCATTTAAAGAACTGGGAGAATAAAGTTGAGAGAACATGCAAATTAAACATCGGTAAAGAAGTGATAATAACCTTTTAAAATTTCATTCACTTTCAGTAATTCAATAAAATTTACATTGTAATGTGAATAATAAATGAGGCAGCATAAAAGAGTGATAGAATGTTTAATTCCTCCCTCCAAAATTAAACTTATAATTAGTAAATATACAAACTCATCATATCAATTGGACAATGATGCTCCACCAACTTGTAACCCCTGTTAAGCCTCTCAATGTTTAATTACTATACGTTCACACTGGAAACGTCGAGAGCGTCAAAGCAGTTACTCATTTTCAATCTGAGTCGGTGGCGATAAGTGACTAGGAGCAGCACGGCATGTCTTCGCCTGTGTGGGCATTGAGGAGAGTTAAAATCAAGTTAATTTTATGGTAATGAGCTATGATGCAGTTTAGCGGCAAGAAATCGGAATGTAGAAGTCCACTGCTGTAGAGGATTCCAGAGGACACAGTAACTGCACTGTGGTTCCAACCACAGTTGTTCCCAAGGGTTCGGTTATTGCGATCGCCGGATTTCCAATTATTTAAAATGTTTTCTCACAGGAACATAGATTTTAAAAAGTTACTGGCGAGTTACTGATGTGCTTAAATGTTTTTTTTTTTTTTCATTTAAAAAAGCGGTAATCTCATGTGACAACACAAAACAGTATTGCTGCTTCAGAATATTTCAGACATATGGACACATATTGGATATTTAAGTGGTGCAAAATCCTCGCCACATGCAACTTGATTTTCCATTGCTAAATTAATTTGATAAAAAGTTTGCAATATTTAGCAAACACACTAGAAAGCATGTTTTAAGCAGGAATGTAACTGATTTGCTGATCTGCGGCAATGGCTCCTTTAAATACAAGTTTAATGTACTGAATTTTGACGCTCGTGCCACCGGAGCTGAAGGCAGACAGCATTGTTGATAGAGTGACCTTTGACTAACTCTTCGTCTTTGGTGTAAACAGTTAAAATGTGAAAAATTTATACTAGACAAAAATTTTATACTGAGAGCACTTTGATATATATTTTTTAAGTCTCTCCAGGAAAGATTAAAATATTTATCATAAATCGAACTGGAAAAACAATTGTTTTAGTGTAAAATTTGTTTTTGTTAGTGTTATATAGCAAAAATATTAATTCTGATCTATAAAAAAATGTTGAAGAATAGTTTTAACTCTTCTAAAGTGTAACGTTGGTATTGTCTAAAATTTTATTAAAAAAAATACAGAATAAAACTAGTTATGCTTGAGTCATGCTCATGTAAGAGTTCCAAAAATGTTATTACAATTTACAATCATGAAACAATCATAATTGTAATGTAATTGTACATTTAATAATAAATTTAATTATGATGTTAAACGATGCATAATTTCTTGAATTTTAACGTTAATATATGTATTCACTATTAATTCTATTCAATTTAATTTGACTCTGGGTTTGCAGACATTTCAAGCACCTCCACCCCAGATACAACAGCCAATCCAACACCTTCAACAGACACCCAGCAGCTGCAGTCATCCGCTTCATTGGACAGCTCTTCACTTCCTGATTCCTCAACGCTTTTTGAACCAATCAAAACCGACCCTTCAGATTGTAAGTACCTGTAAATTCGAAAACAATTCTGTCAAAACAAAAAGTAAACTCTAATCTGAATTGTTATATTTGCTTGATTTTCCTCGTTTCTTTGTCATTTTATATATTTTTAAAATCGATTCTAACTTGGTTTTCTGTTTCACTTTGCTTTTTTCTTCAGTGCTAGACTTCCCCAAAGAACTTTCAGAAATGTTTGACCCTAAAGGTGAGAAGCAGTTTAAAGTTGACTTTCTCTCTTCCTTCTCACGTTTATCATAATCATCTCCTGCTAATGTGCGTGACTGAAACACATAGGTGACGCAAGAAAGAATCACTTTCATATTTCTCACATATTTCCTCCTTCCTCCTCAGAAATAATGAGTACAGATTTGCTGGAGGAGCTGATGTCATCAGAAGGTAAACCCGATCATAAGTCAGGCCTTCTGTACATGCTCTATTACTAAACCAGAAATGAAAAATGCAATGATTGTGTACATGGCAAACAATGTCATGCGAACACTATTGTATTATATCATAACCAATAAAGATAGATGAAAAGCGAGCAACGGTTTCAAGCCTAGCCACAATATCACTCCTCTCTTTTTTTTTCGTAGTTTTCTCTCCGCTCCTCCGTCTTTCCCCTCCTCCGGGTGACCATGACTACATCTATAACCTGGATGAAACGGAGGGCCTTTGTGACCTTTTTGACGTTCCCGTTGCCAACCTTTGACCTCCAAACTCACCGTAATATGAGCATAGTGTACTGAAAAGACTTTCTTTTTTTTTTTTTTGAAAGGAGAAAAAAAGAAAGAGTGGCTCTGTGTCAGATCCATATGTATTATAAGCTGATTCTGTGTGTATATAAAGCTTTTTTATATGTGTATATTTACTCCAACCCCAAAGTGGCTGGCTGCAAATGAACTTTTCCCTGCTAAATTTTGATCTGATGAAGATCAGACGTCCATACGAAGCATCTTTCTTATTCCGGAACTAATGTTTTTATACTGCTTTTGTATAGAAGTTCACGTTCAACACACAAATAAGGCGAAATTCACCAGCAACTGATTAGTGGTTCGATGCAAATACCAGCTAGATGTGTCATTTTTTCTTGTTAAATGGTCTTCCTGTCGTAAAGTAGCACCTTTTTCCTCATTTTATTGTTTTTATTAGTGTGTTTACTGATCTAGACACAACCGGCATACAGATTATTAATGAAAAGTGAGTAATTATTATGCTTTTGAACAAAGCATTGCTCCGGTGCATAGTTTAAAGCAATCAGCCAATAGGAAAATGTAGTTTTCATCATGCAGAAGTGATTGTTAAAGGGATAGTTCACTCAAAAATTACATTTTGCAGTTGATTTACTCACAAAAAGTGATTCTTTGGAAATGTCACAGAAAACATATTCCTGCAGACAAAGCAGAATTAATGCCTATTACTCTTAATAATACATTAAACAACTGGTCTGTGCAAGAAACTGAGTTTTTACAACGTTACTTGCTACGTAAGACTTCAATCTATCATTAAGATCTATGGGTATTAATTTAGTGTTGCCTGTATATAAATGTTTTGACTTTTAAAATGCTGTTAGCATTACATTTTCATTTTATAAATGATTGACAAATTTTTTACTCTATAAAAAAACAAGTAATCTACACCTCAGATAGACAATGAGTGAGTAAATGAACACCAAATGTTCATTTGTTGGTGTACTGTGTCTTTAAATTACACTAATAACTGCAAAGGTTGCAAAAGAGGCTATAATTGAAATCTTTACAGTGGTGCTATACGACAAAAAGTAAACTAATCTTAGCATCAGTAAAAGAGAAGGAATGTACTTTTAAGTGCAGTGGATTAACCATTCCTACTATATTTTTTTGGTGTGTTTGCATATGACTTTAATCTTGTTCAATGCTGCAGAAAGGTCGCACGTAAAGTTCTCTACAAAAATGTTCAATCAGATGCCCTTCGCTATTTTTGTATATGAAAACTCCCGACGTGTTTTCAGTCCATTCTGTCCCCCCTTTATATATATATATATATATACACGTGTATAGATACTTTAGCAAGTAAGTTGAAGTCTTCATAATGTTTGTATATGAGAATAACTGTCTAAAGAAGGATGTGGGTTTGGGGGGGGAGGAAGTAAAGACGACACGATATGACAAGAAATAAAGTATCAAAACGCGCTGTCCAAACTGAATGTCATGATGTGGGTGGTACTAATAGTTGGCCCTGCTGAAAACAGTAATCATTTCCTGTTCCTATCTGTGAAATAATATTTTTGTGCTCGGGCGCTCTAAGTATTTAGCATTTATTTTTGTACTAGATGTCAGACTGCTCTGTTTTTCAGTAGATGGATAGTCTGCGTTTTTTTTTCCCCTTTGTTGCTTAATTCAGCAGTGCACTTTACAACAGTTTTGTCACGGAGGTCATGTTCAGCCCTGTGCATTAAATGGCTTGGCGAATCACTCTTACAGCATCCAGGGAATTTCAGTAATGTCATTATACAGCTAAATACCGGAACTGTTCTTTACTGGAATCCAAATGAAATAAAGGACTTTTTTTGTAATTGGGATGGTCTTTAACTCATTTTTTTGGTGTTGTGAAACGAAAATGTTAACTTTTACTCACTATTTGCTCTCTCAGAAGTTGTACCCTATGGAAGGTAATTCTTGCCAATTTAAAATAAATCAAATAAACATTGGAAATTAAAATGAAAACCAGATTAACACTTTTATTATAAAACACTGTTCGCAAAATATCGGGCAAAATTAAAAATGAAATGAAATGATTTAGTTTTCATTTTCATTGTGACAACACATTGTCCGTCAAATTGATAAATAAAATTAAATTGCCGATTTAACAATTCATTTTTACGTCAAGACTGACAATATTAAAATAAAAAGTCAAAATGCAAACACAATTTTTACGAAGCTTGTTATTAATGTTCACGCTATAATAGTGACACAATTCAAATTTGAATGTATATTTTAGTTTTCCTTTTATTTGATGGTTTTTCAGTTTTCATTTTTGATTTCGTTTTTAACGTCAACCTGTATGCAAAGCCTATGCTAATCAGTGAGAGGTGCTGAAATTTGCAGAAAAAAATGGCGGTCATACACAGTGTAGCTGCAGAATTACACAAGTTTTCAGATATATCCGACAACCACGATTTCATTTTGATTGAAGTTGAAGCAATACTGGATAAACTTCTACACTTTACAGCTCTCACAAACTCTGACATAGAGCCATTAGTTACACGAAATCTCCATGAGGTTGTACAAGCTTTGTAAAAATTGTGTTTGCATTTTATAAAACAAAACATGAAATTAAATACATTTTTACTGTTGACAACACATTGTCCATCAAATCGATAAATAAAATTAAATTGATGATTTAACCATGAATTTTCACTGCATTTTCGTGTTAAGATTGACAATATTAAATTAAAAAGCCAAACAAAAAAATGAAATGCAAGCACAATTTTTGCAAAGCTTGTTATTAACGTTAGCGCTATAATAGTGACACAATTCAAATTAAAACGTAAATTGAAGTTTTTTGTTTATTGACACTTTTCAGTTTTCTTTTTTTTTTTCCTGTATGCAAAGCCTATGCTAATCAGTGGGAGGGGCCTATTCAAGCGACGTCGAGTGCGCGGTTTTGATGGATGGGACTGCTTGAGTTACATAGCTTGTTATTAACGTTAGCGCTATAATAGTGACACAATTCAAATTAAAACGTAAATTTAAGTTTTCCTTTTGTTGACGCTTTTCAGTTTTCATTTCTTTAAACTGTATGCAAAGTCTTTCTTTTACTTTGTAAAAATTGTGTTTGCATTTTATTTTTCAGTTTGGCTTTTCATTTTAATATTGTCAGTCTTGACGTTAAAATGCTGTGAAAAATTAATTGTTATATTTGCAGTTTAATTTTATTTATCGATTTGATGGACAATGTGTTGTCACAGTGACAATTAAAATGAAATAATTTCATTTGCATTTTTGGCAGATATTTTGTGAACGGTGTTTTATAAGGAAATTGGTAATCTGGTTTTCATTTTAATTTCCAATGTTTATTTGATCTTAAATTGGCAGGAATTACCTTCCATAGTTTCCATCCTTTTTTTTTTGTTATTGAAAACTTGATATTTTGAACAATGTTGGTGATAATACATGTGGCAGTAGCTATTATCTTTCATAGTAGTACGGATATTGTATGGAGGTCAATGGGGTCCATCAACACTCTTTGGTTACAAACACTATTAATATAAAAAAATAAAAATAAAAACGTAGTCTGCCTGAAGTGGATCCAAAACTTTGAGTTTCCTTTTTCTGTTAATGTCAATGATTACAGATTTCCAGCATTATTCAAAATATCTTCTTATGGGTTCAACAGAAAGAAATAAAGCCGAGACATGTTTGTGAGGATTCAGTTAAATAATGACAGAATTTTCAGGTTTGAGTGAACTATCCCTTTAATTCCTTAGGAATCTGTCATGCTGCTTCTCGGTATTTGAGTCATATCCTGCATATGGCATTTCTTTTCAGCTTGCATTTGAATAAGGCTGTAGTTAATGTAGTTATTAAAAAACTTGAGTTGCATAGGCCTGTCAACAATCAATATAACAACTAATCGCACAATATATGGACAAGACCTCAATCATTTTTAGTGATGCAATATATATCACCCACACATAAAAAACAATTCTATCACCATTTTAGCCCAGGATATGCATTTTTTTACATTCTTACATTCTGATTACAATTTTTGATTATTAAATTGTTAAAATGACTACATTTAAAGGAAATACTCTTAAGAATTAAATAATAAGTGTTCTTTGAAGAAGTGTACTTGTCATTTCGGCATTATATAACAAGTGACATAAAATGATCCTAAAATGACTATTATAATTTATCGCAATTTAATTTGGTGCAATATTTTGTATGACAAAAAATAGATATCTTGACAGGCCTAGTTTGAACATATTTACTGAAATATTAGTATTCTAAAGGCAGCAATATTGAGTTTTTGTTTTCAATGTCATAATTGTTCATTTGGGTTAATTATTTTATATGCATGTCTAAAATTAAACAAACCAAATAATAGTTGGGTCTTGCCTGAACATTCATTCATTTTCTTTTGCGAATGCCCTTTCAGCTGCAATCCATCTCTGGGAAACATCCATACACACTCATTCACACACATACACTATGGATAATTTAGTCTACCCCAATTCACCTGTACTGCATTTCTGTGGACTGTAGGGGAAACCAGAGTACCCAGAGGAAACCCACACGAACGCAGGGAAAACATGCAAACTCCTCACAGAAACTTTTCCAGCCGAGGCTCGAACCAGCTGTGAGGCGACAGCACTACCTACTGCACAGGTGTCAAACTCAGTTCCAAAAGGGCCGCAGCTCTGCACAGTTTAGTTCCAACCCTAATTAAACACACCTGATCAAACTAATTGAGTCCTTCAGGCTTGTTTGAAATCTACAGGTAAGTGTGTTGGAGCAGGGTTGGAACTAAACTGTGCAGGGCTTCGGCCCTCCAGGAATTGAGTTTGACACCCCTGACCTACTGCGTCACAGTTTGCCTGACATATGCATGTTTAATCCAATCCTAAAAGTGTTATATGAGGATAATGATCATGTATAACTTAAAAAATATATTTATATTTCCTTCATTTAAATCAATCCCTATTAATTATTTTATATTATCATTAGTTTTAGGGCTCTTTTTGGTAACGCAAATGGCTTAAATATTGTGTGAGGGTTTTAAACTTGAGGTTTTTAAATTTTTTTTTACTTCCTGCAACTAATTTTACCTGTTTAGAAACAGCCATAGCAAAAGAAATAAAGATATTTAATTTGGTAAGCAAAGAAAAAAAATGTAAATAAATGGAAAATGAGACATTATGAGTACTTTTTAATATTGAATTTAAAGTATGTGTTCTACAGTTTATGGTTGTATTGTTTTTGAAACAGTAATAATATGTTATGGCATTACCCTTAAATCAGCATTTATAGACAATAGAGATCCTACATCAAACTCTTAACAGGTGTTATATGAGGGTAACGGTCAGGCATAACTTTAAAAAATATGTTTCCTTCATTAAAAACTATTCTTTTTACATTTGCACTAACCTCCGTTAACCTTTTAGTGGTGGTTCATTCCGCTGTGGTGACCCCTGATCGAACTCAGGAACTCAGCCCAAGGAGAATGGATGATTCTTTTGGAAAAAAAAAACAGCCTTTATAGTGTGTGCAAATTTTATAAAGGATTTTTAATTTCGTTCAGAAGCAGCAATAGCAAAAGAAATTGCATTTGGTAGTAAAAAAAACAAACATTTTTAGTAAATGAACAATAGACATAATGACAACTTTTGTTAAGTACTAAATTTCTAGTTGTTTCTACAGTTTATGGTTGTTTTGTTTTTGAAACAGTAATTATGAAACGTGTTATGGTATGTCCCTTAAATCAGTATTTATAGACAGTATCAAACTCTAAACATGTGTTGTGATTTTAACAAGAAGGTTTTGCTTAATCTTTAGTTCGGGTCTCCTCTTTTCGGTCCCATAATCCCATAATCTTTTTGGAGTATGTCGGGTCTCCACTCCCTCCTCCAGGGGGCGGGAGGGACATTATTCAACCCGGAAATGTGAATGTGATCAATTAGAGCTAGAACTCTCCGAAAACTTTGAACGAAATGTAACTCCGGATCGCTCGAGACGAATCAAATCACGGTCGCCGTTTAGCGCAGACAAAAACGCAAATGTTCATCCGCCTCGCCGCTCCGTGAACTCCCAGAGTCTGATTTTTCTTCCCGCTTTTAACAGGTAAGACTAAACAAAATCACTTTTGTTTGCAACTTCCCTCGAAGGTTGAGCAAATCAAAACAGCTTAAAACTTATAAACATTTGCTTTCATCAATTGTTTTGTGTTTAAATCTCGAGTTAAACAAGAAGCTTCAAGCGCAAGTTTGTTTGTGTTGTTTCCTCAGGGTTGTAAAACAGTTTCAGACTGATTATAACACAGAAAACTGTCGAGTTTATGTACTATGGGTTCTTAAATGTGTCCCTGTAAGTGTTTTGACACTGGCATACGTTGTTAGTGCACAATATACAAAACAATTCGCATGAAATCTTAAAACATGTGACTAATAATCTTTTCCAGCACTTTTGGATTTACAGAGGTGGGATTGAGAAATGCAGCAGAAATGTTGGAGGTTGTTGGTCTGGCAGAGAGTGGCACGGATGAAATTCCTGGCATCCTAAATTCCTCCATTCACTCCCACTGGAGATCAGACCTGCACATGGGTCAAAGGGCATGAATTTGTTTTGGGATTCCTGTTAGTGGCCCCTCAAGTAGTCGGTGTTGATTGTTTTGACCATTCTAACTTCGACAAATCATTCCCTGAAGCAAAAAGTAGACTGAGTAGCAAGAGAACTGTGCTGTCACAACTTCTCTCTAAAGCGTGCTGAGGCATGCTGGGAATGGAGTCTGAGAAACACAAACATTCAGTCTGTGTCAGCAGCTCTTACACCAAGCCTCGGATTGAAGGCTGTGACCTAGAAGTAGTCGAATAGGAGCTCATAGATATTCCAAATCACCTGGTTTAATTTAGTGTCAACACTAAAACAGTCAACCTAACTGGTTAACAAGTGAATAATCAGCATAGATCCTGAATATATGAGGAGTTTCCACTGATTTGTTATTTTGAGTTCGTTTTGTGTTTCAAATTCACTGAAACCCAGCTTTCATACTTTCAGTGGTAAGTCTTGTTGAGCACACATATGGAAGTACTTGAGTCTGTTTAACAATTCGGCAGAGGCTCCTTAATAAAGCGGCTGTGTGTGTGTGTGTGTGTGTGTGTGTGCGCGCGCACAGAAGTGGCCTCGGCCTCAGATGGCACCACAGTCTTTTCATCGACTCTGACTTTCTGATCATATCTTGTAGAAAGAAGGAACAGATTGACATTTCTGATTATTTGGGTTTAAGTGTAATTTACCACAACATGAGACCACTTTTTTGTTGTTCAGAGGATATTATTTCATATTATTTAAGAAACAAAAAGAGAGAACTTTATTAATTTGTAGTATGATTTGAATGGAACGTATCAAAATGAATGTGTTTTGTTATGTGTCTGTGTATTAGGCTATTTCTTGTCAGCTGAGAACTTCTGAAGAGTTTATACATAAAGGTGTAAAACCGCCCAGCATAGTTTTCGTCTGACACAAATGAGGATCTGCTGCAAAGCGATCTGCAATCTTTCTTCTGCTGAGCAGCATAGTTTCATGTTTACTCATTGTATTTAGATGTGTTTTGGGCGATAGGATTACAGGTAGAGGAGAGAGACACATTCCCTTTTATACCTGCCTTTGAAATCCGTCTGTTTTGTTCACTTTTAATCACTTTTCTGATGAGAAACGGTCCACAGGTGGGTGTTTGTGTACACTAGGGCTGCATAATGTTTGAAAAATGTAGCATTGCCAAAATTTTGTAGTTTGCAATATACATTTGCAGCCCATTTTATTAGGTACACATTACTTGTACCAGGTTAGACCTTTCTTTTGCCTTCAGAACTCCCTTAATCCTTTGGCAAAGATTCAACAATGTACTGGAAATATTTCTCAGAGATTTTGGTTGACATGATAGCATCATGCAGTTGCTGCAGATTTGTCGGCTGCACATCCATGATGCGAATCTCCCATTCCGCCACATTCCAAAGGTGCTCTATTGGATTGACATCTGGTGTCTGTGGAGGCCGTTTGAGTACAGTGAACTCATTGTCATGTTCAAGAAACCAGTTTGATATGATTCACTGTTAATGACCCAGCACGTTATCCTGCTGGAAGTAGCCCTCAGAAGATGGGTACACTGTGGTCATAAAGGGATGGACATAGTCAGCCACAATACTCAGGTAGCCGGTGGCATTGACACGATGCTCAATTGCTACTAATTGGCCCAAAGTGTGCCAAAAATATCCCCTACAACATTACACTACCAGCAGCAGCCAGAACCGTTGATACAAGGCCATGCTTTCATGGTGTTGACTCTACCTTCTGAATGTCACAGCAGAAATCGAGACTCCTCAGACCAGGCAACATTTTTCCAATCTTCTGTTGCCCAATTTTGGTAAACCTGTGTGAATTGTAGCCTCAGTTTTCTGTTCGTAGTTGACAGGAGTGGCACTGCTGCTGCTGTTGTAGCCCATCCGCCTCGAGGTTGGACGTGTTGTGCGTTCAGAAATGCTCTTCTGCATGTCTCGGTTGTAACAAGTTGAGTTACTGTTGCCTTTCTATCAGCTCAAGCCAGTCTGGCAATTCTTCTCTGACCTCTGGCATAATCAAGTCATTTGCGCCCATAAAACGGCCGCTAACTGTTAATTTAGTTTTTTTTCGGACCATTCTCTGTAAACCCTAGAGATGGTTGTGCGGTAAAATCCCAGTAGTTCAGCAGTTTTTGAAATACTCAGACCAGCTACCTAATAAAGTGTGTACCTAATAAAGTGGCTAGTGAGCGTATGTGTTGTGATATGAATACAGTTTCACCAGATGACTTAAGTTAAAATCTCTCTTTATAATGTTTGATCAACTGGGATGATTTAGCAGTGGAAGTCTCCATAAAATCTAATAAGCATTCTGTAAAGCTTTTCGACACATTTTTTTTGTGGTCTGCTTATTTGCATGTGTTGTGAGTATTTTCATCATTTGTTTTGTCAATGATTGATGAATTCATGTTTACTATTTGCATCTCCATAAAATCTAATAAACAATCTAAAAACTTTTTGGACACATTTTCGTTGTGGTCGGTGATGTAGACCATTTTGATGGATGTAAACAAAAACTATGGTCCCAACGTAATTCTTGTTTTTTATTTTTTATTTTCATTTTTAATTAGCTTCTGAGAATCCAAAAAGAGCCTAGAATCTAGAAGTGTGTTAATATTAGAGATGTACTGAATTCTTGTCAACCAAAAATGTATCAGCCAAAAATACGTTATACCGTTTAATGGACCCTGGATCTGGAAGCATTAACAAATTAAATATATATCGTTATCGTACATTATGTAAAAAAATTATCGAGATTGCATTTTTGCCAAATTGCCCAGCCTTAGTTTTAACCCTTTACTAAACAATAAGAACTCCCCGATGGCATGGGGCCAGCGTGAGAGACGCTCGGGACTGTAGACCGGCTCGTTACTGGCCTGATTGGCTGCCTTGTCACTAAAGTTAAATTTTTCTGCGACTACTTGTCAATAGTGTGTAAATGCAGTCTTAGAATCGAGAAACAGTTTGTTGTTTTAAGCTTTTATCTTCAATGTAAAGTTGCAAACACCTTATTGCTTTTCAGTTCCTCTTATCTGATTGGATGTTGTGAGCATGTTTTTTTTTCTGTAACCTGGTAACAACCAGTTTAGGTTCAGAGATGGCAACATAAAATTATGAGGCTAAACGTCTTTTCCTAATGTCTTTGAAGCAAACATTTATGAGGGTACATCATTGCGAAAAAAATATTGTGATGTTTTGCAGTTTGCCATCAGTTTGGCAAGGCAGCCACTTTTTTGTTTTGAAATAAAATACCTGCACATTCTCCATACTGCTATTTTTGTTTGCGTAACACATTGAATTCTGCTCATTATACATTTATTAGCATTTTTAAACATTTAAATTCTCGATTCACAGACATTTTTCTTGACAATTAATTGTGAAATTTTTTTTGTTTTTGGTTTTGGTTGAGCCAGTAGAAAAAATCCTTAGCCTTGAACCCTGATTTGAAATGCAGAGCAGAGTGAGTTTTGGATCGACAGAACCAAACAAATCCAACCTGGTTAAGATCAGGTTGAGTTTTTAAAAATGTGGATTTAACGGCACTATTCACACAGGACACAGAGTAATCTATTTTAACAATCTAGGTGCAAAAGCATTAAGGATGTGTCCGAATCCTTGTTTGATATTTTAAGGATGAAAAAATATGGTCACGATCAAGGTGAAATGGTCTAACAGGGTTGTGCTTATTCTCTTAATGAGTTATGTGTGTGATTGGAGTCTCATTACCCATTCCCTTTAAGAGTCAGTTGCGTCGCACCATGGCGCATTTGCTATTTACATGGCGGTTTTTGTAAGTGGAAAAACTGAACACTTCACTAGCAAGAATAAATGCTCCGGTAAAACAGAGCATCTGCACGAGGATAAAGAACAAGCCTTCTCCATTCGGCCCTGTTACTTTTACTCTTTACTCCTTTACTTTTGTGGATGAGAAAACGGTGTTGTATGTAGCCTACCATTTCAACTGACCCGCATGATGTTTGTTTTAATCATAACCAAATCATATATAAAATTATACACAAATTACAACCTGTCAATCACTTTTTTACGCGGGACTCCGGCATGAAAAGGCAGAATGATCTGTGCCGTTATAATGGCGTCAACAAACTTGGATGGTTAAAAAAAAGGTGCACAACCAACAGTGTCTGAGGTTTTCCCTAAAATGACAAAGTACAAGCGTGAAAGCAAAAGATTAAAGCTGTGTACCGATGTTGTGACGCGTTACCTGATAGATTTTAAAAGACCGAAGAGTCATTAAATAGAGACAAGAATAATTAAATATTATGTTTAACAACTATGGTGAGAATAGTTGACTTGCACTGCTTTCTGGGATTTTGTGCTCACAGCACCTGTTGACTGCCTGCAGCTCATGCCAGAGAGTGTGTGTGTGTGTGTTTGTGTTTTGTTTGTTTGTTTGTTTGTTTGTTTTTGCGGTCACGTGATGTGCATTTTCAGCGGTATAGTGTGGATGGAGATCTGTTCAGAAATGCTGGTTGAAACACCAGTGTGGATCGTTTTTGTTATAATGCCATTTGAAAACTAAGATGTATTCGTGTAAACTTGGCCTAAGTATGTATTTTCGCAAGCGGGTTGCTGCTGCAAAGGGGGCGGGGGATCGCGATGCCAGCTCAGCATTGTGATGAGTCATTGACCAAACCATAGTCAATGGCGCGGTCTATTTTAAATCCTCAAAATAGCAATGCGCCAACAATGCGCCTTAACACAACCTCTTTTATAGACCAGCACAAACATGAGGCCACAAAGTGGTGCAAATAGATTTGCTATTTAAACAACATGGTGCAAAACGTGAAAACGCGGCTTGTGCCTTATTGCGCTGGGTGTATGATTGAGTCCAGAAAATAATGCAATGATTGGCTAATTAATAAAAAAAGGTAGGATGTATTGAATGCCACTTTTGCTTTAAATGCAACTTCTCATATCTAAAGTGCTGGAGTAGATTTAATGCTAGTAGTCTGCAGTCTAGGAAGGAATGTGTAAAAAGCGAGAGCACATTATTCACTATTAGTATGCCAGCATGCATGCTCACTTAATGTAACAGTAGCACAGAGAGAAAGAGGCACACAAGTTCTCGTTAAAAAGAGGAAGACGGTCGACACAAAACACAGTCAACCTGAAAATAGAAATGGTGACATACTTAGCATCCCTCGTAGCACACCTCAGTGGCATTTTGGTCTGTTTCAAAATGTGTTTGTACTCTGCTTGTGCCAAAATGCACTTATAAGAGTGTTTTGATCAGCTTAAATCAGTAGATTGCAATTATAGTAGATATTTTCTCCTGCATTGAGCTATAAATCTCCACTTCAGCACCTCTGCCTGACATTTACCAAACTTCACCTTTTTATTCATATCTGAAGTTTTTTTTAGGGGGATTTGTTTATTCATATTTTGGCACATACATACAGTATCGTGTGTTTGAATAAGTGCTGTCACGATTACCAGTATCAAGGTAAACCAGTCTATTTTTCGATTGTTTAATATTAGGGTTTTAGATTTATGTTATTAATAAAACCATGAATTGATTGCATTTTGAAAAAACTCACTGTAAATCATATAACTTTGTGATCAACTATTGTGTAAATACATGTTCATATAAACAGTCTAAAGAAGTTGTTGACATGGAATTGAACCAGATTTTGGTAAAACCCAAACAATACAAACATAAAATACATGGAAATGTATTAATTACTTTATATTAAAGGCTTTTTAGGTGATGGCATCTTAAAGACGCCTATCAGGTGGAGAATGAAGTCACATGTATTGCTCAGGTGTTTTTTCCACTGACTTCAGCAGAATGTTAAAATCTTGCTGCTTCTGTGAGTCTTGTATATCAAATCTGATCTTTAATTTGTATTTTATATTGGATTCAGGTCAGGTGATTGGCTGGGCCATTCATCAGCTTTATTTTCTTTCTCTGAAAGCGTTTGAGAGTTTCCTTGGCTATGTTTTGGATCATTGTCTTGGTGAAATGTCAACCCTGGTTTCATCTTCATCATCCTGCTAATGTAGATGTTGGAATAAAGCACCTAATATCATATAAAATGATGAAGGGCAGATGGTTAATGAAGAACTACTTAGAGATTTCAGCTGCTGTCTGGGCTTTCACTTCCTTTCTACACCTCCCTTTCTTCTTGTGTTCAATATTTTTCCTAGTGTCATTTAAATTTATAACGCATGTCTTAGTTTGTAAAGTAACTACATTTATTTTCTTTGCATATGTGGATTTCTTTGGTTGTTAGCAACATCCAAGGAAAATTTCAAGTCAACAGCACCTTTAGATATGTTTTTTTTCTGAGAAAAATGGTGACGTGTTCAGTACTTCTTTTCCCCGCTGTATATATTTATAAATTCAGTTAAAGTATGTTGAATTCCTTTCATTTGAAGTGTGTGCTGCACAATATTTAGAATAATGAGCTGAGGATTGACTTCACAAAATTAAATATCAATTAAAAGTATTGCAATTATTTTTTTTTATCAATTCACAAAACCCTTGTCTTTTATAAAGCAGCTTTATGCAGTTTGTAAAGCAAGGTAAACATGGACATCTGAGTCTGAGGTAGTTGTAGAATGGCTGTTTAAAATACAGGAAAAACTGACATTGCGATTCTTTTAATTTTCTAAGATGTATATAGTGACATGGAGTATAAATTCACCAGATGAAATGTATAGGTCTATTTGAAAAGAATATATAATTTTAGATACATTGAGATGGTTTTGTAAGTGAGAGCAACAACAAAAAATATAATAAACCAATCACTGACAAATGAGAAATACAGTAGAGCAATGCTGTACGAATAATATGTGCAGTGCTGTATGATTTTTCTGGACGTCTAGTAATATTCAGATACACAGTTTAATAATCAAATGAAAAATAACATTTCTTCATAGTATAGCCTATTTCGATGTGATGTTGTTATTGACCCACAAACATTTCCTGCTTGTTGTCAAACTATTTCGTATTTGTAACAAATGGCAATTTAATCATAACATAACATTAAAACAGCCATCATAACATTGTTTATCGATATGTGAGCCGTTTTGGACTCTTGGAAGCTAAGGAAAATAAAAATGTAAAACAGAAAATATGTTAAGACCATTGTTATTGTTTACATTCCTCAAAATTGTCTATATACATAAATAGTTGCATTTTTTCTTAAAGTTAGAAATGTAATGTCTTATGCCTGAATACTTTAAACTAGGGCTGCACAATATTGGTTCAGCATCGATATTGCAATGTGTGCATTGGCAATAGTCACATCGCAAAACATGCAATGTTAAGTATGAATTATAGTTGACCAGGAGATACAGAATTGTATTTAACGAAGTAGCGAATTTATACAATTTATGCCAAAAAAAATTTTGTCTTGTTTTTATTCCAATTCTAGTTCTAGGGTAAAACTCTTTTAAATTTGGCTTATTTCTTCTGAAGTTGAAAGCAAAACAATATTTTACATTTAATATTTAAGATTAAGAAATTTCACATATTTGAACTAGTAACAAGACAAATCAAAGTAGGAAGAGCATTTTTTTGCGGTTATTATTCAATTTCTGTACCTAACTCCCTAGAAAACTAGTGCTATTCAAACTATCTAATGAAACTGTATTCATATAACAATATCTATCGCAGAAAAATAAAATGTTGCAATATCATTTTATTC
Source organism: Danio rerio (assembly GCF_052040795.2). NCBI lineage: Eukaryota > Metazoa > Chordata > Actinopteri > Cypriniformes > Danionidae > Danio > Danio rerio. Next base: position 18,659,842 of record NC_141045.1, read on the forward strand.
CAATATCGTGCAGCACTACTTCAAACTGACTTGAATGATAAAACATAAATGTATATGATAAATATAATATAAATGATAAATGTTTTAGTGACTTTGTTTAGTGTTTTCAAATGGGGCTCCTGGACAATTATAATATCGATTCGACATATTATTGCGATCTGATTATGAATGTCCTCATTGTGATATAGATGCTGAAGCGATATATTGTGCAATGTGTAGCATTGCCTTAAATAATAAAATCAAATGTACAAAACACACAAACACAAACAATATCCATGAAATAATAAACGAATCCCTAATGCACAGATTCTTGATTATCTAGCATATGTTTTAGGCAGCGGATAGCCCCATACACTTTCACATGCACACACATGCACTACGGCCAATTTAGCTTATTCAATTCACTTAAGTGTGGCTTATTTATAAACTAATTTCAAGGTTCACATGCTTATGATTGAACACGGCTGGTACTGGTTCCGTATATTGCAACAATCAGATGAATACTGAGACACTATAAATAACCAGAGTTTTCCACTTCAGTTATCTTCTTCTTGAAGAATCCCCGATAAGGCGGCACGGCACGTGGCCTAGCGGTTAGCACTGTTGCCTCACAGCAAGAACGCCACTGGTTCAGCCACTCACCAGGCCGGGTTTTTATGTTCCGGGGTTTCCCCCAGGTTTCCCGGTTTCCTCCCACCATCCAAAGACATACACCATAAGTAAACTGACTACTCCAAAATAGCATATTAAGACAACTCTTAGCCAGATATATCTCGGCACGTTCACAAGCAGGGGAGTTCTTGAGACCTACCTGAGCTCAAACTCCCTTCTCCTAAATGAGACAGAGCCCCGGACTTGAGGATATTTTGAGACCTGGGGCCTCATGTATGAAGACTTGCGTGGAAATCTTACTAAAACATTCCCACGTTCAGTTCATTGTTAGTAAATCCAAACGTGAGCGATTCTGAGCGTGAAATCTGGCGTACGCAAAGTTTTTGTTTTTGTTGATACATGAGGCCCCAGGTCTCTCTCATGGGACAACATTACAAAATGTGCTTTATTATCAATCATCAGCTAAGACTAAACTCTTGAAAGCGCATGTCTTTGGACTTGTGGGGGAAACCGGAAAACCTGGATAAAACCCACGTGAACAAGGGGGGAACATGCAAACTCCACACAGAAATGCCGACTGACCCAGCCGGGGCTCGAATCAGCAACCTTCTTGCGGTGAGACAATCTTGTGACATTAATTTTTTTTTAGTGTCATTTGATTTAGGGCTGCACAATACTGGAAAAACTTGATTTTGCACAATTTTTATTTATTTTTTGCAATATATACTGCAATATGAATACAATTTCACCAGATTGTTTAATGTTTATCTGGGAAGTCTTGGTGCATTCACACCAGATGCGGATGAAGCATCAGTCGCGTGTGATTTACATTGTCAATGCAAAGACACGAATAGACATCCTGCGGTGTGATTTGTGCGAATAATCTTGAGTGCGTATCGCTCGTTGGAAAATCTGAACTTCATCAGACATTTGCGCCGTGTTAACCAATCAGGAGCTTGCTCTTGTAGGGGTGTTGATTATGACGCAGTGCCTGTTGTTGGTGTCCCGAGGGGAATCCTCTTGCCGACACTGGCAACGGTTCATCAAACTGGTCTCAGCTCAGTCAGAAGCACCGCTGAAAGCCTTCATCATCAGGTATAATTTCTGGAGGAGTTGATAAACTCACAGAGCTGGGTGCACCTCTGAAAGCATCTTGTTGACTCAGACACAGCGCCTGGTCAACAATAATTCAGACCAACAATCATTGCAGACTATTGCAGACAATCATTGTGACTATTGCGTGCCATTGCATTTGTAGTTTGAATGCATTTTCTCAACACTTTCTTGTGTGTATTTCCTGTATTTCTTCTCCTCATCTATCTCTCTCTGTTTTCCAGGCTCTCAGACCTTCATCAGTCAAAATGCCTCAACAGAAGGATATAGTAAAGATCGCGATCCAGATGCCAGGGGCGTACCCGCAGCTCATTCAGCTGGACCAGGTGAGCCGTCCTGCACTTCCTGTCATAAAGAGGATGTTGAGTTCATAAAACAGAGTGAAACTGGCCGCCTCTCAGCATTTGAGGAATAACAGCACTCCTCATTTAGTGCAATGCTGAAGTTCATGCAGATAATTTGAAGGGTTTCACGTGAATGAGGAAGTTGTGTGTTTTTAAATATTGTAGCTGTGTTTTTTGGAAAGCTTTGAGTTGCATTTGTGCTTACAAGTGGAAAGTATTTTCTGGAAAGTTTTAAAATAGTATGTTTCATTTTGCCTTTACTTTGAATTTGAAAGCAGGAATGATTACTAGACATTTTACTAGACAAATTAAACAGTGAATTTTTCATTTTCTCTGGGTTGTGACAGAGTTATTATATTACTCATTTGTCAATCATTAACCAGCCAGCCCAAAGTCATAGATAAACACGTGTTAAACTTGAGAAAGGCATGGATATGAAGGAGAAATAATAAAAAGACAAAATTATTAGTCCTTCTGTGAATTTTTTTTTTTTTTCAAATTTTTTGCAAATAATATTTAAAGTGGTGGTCCAGGGTGTATTTTAAGGCTTGGTTGTGTTTATAAGATGCAAATCGTATACAGCTACTCAGCTAACATGAAAACGACGTCATATTTCCTAGTTCCTCCGAAAACCTGCCCTCAGTAGGCTCTGATTGGTCAGCTAACATATTGCGATGTGATTCGTGGATTGTTTCTATGTCACCAGGAAGGGTCATGCCTCTACTAGCACATGCTTTGCCGTTGTGTAACTACTGTCAGTCAGTGTAACTGTCAGCCTTATCAGTTTGAGCCTGAATCAAACAAAAATGAAGAGGACACAGCTGAACCTCATGCCTGCTATTATAGTTGGAGCTGTTCCTTTGAGAAGTTTTTAGCTGTATCCACCAGTGAACTGTGAGAGATTATGGAAACTGTCCTTTGTCAAATGCTAGCTATGTCTTTTTATAATTCTCTGGAACATGATAAAAAATTTTACTTGTAAGCACTTGTCTCTTTGCGTCATGTACTTTGTAAGCCCAAATACAGAAACATATGAAGCTCTGTGAAAATAGCACTTTTTGGATGGCATTTTAGCTTTCTTTGCTATAACATCACAGTGCCCCTGGCCACCTCCCTTCGCTGTACGTGGTGTATGCATGTGGTAAATGCACGTAACCTGAAGCGTTTGTGATCTCACTAGCCCGCATGTATTTTTTTGTTGTACCCAAACTTTGTTCGCTGTAGGTTTTGCTAGGCCAATGTCTCTCTTTGCATTGAACTTTTGAGCGACTTGCATTCAGAGATGTTGTTTATGTTTACACAGCTACATTACACATCAACTAAAGTTTAAAATATGATATGGTAGTGGACCACCCCTTTAACATGCCAAGTGCTTTTTTACAGTATTTCCAATTTCCAGTATTTCATTTCTTTTAGTTTTGCTGGAATAAAAGCACCTTTAAAAACATAAAAAAATAAAATAAAAAACAGATGCGCAGCTCAGCACCACGACATGACAGTTGGAAGAATTGCCCATCAGACACGCACATAACTGGGCGCCACAGACAGCTGCTGACTTGCGGCACCGATGTGCATACCCTGATAAAAAAAATCCATGTTTGGAATTCTAAAATCCATGGGGCTGCATGGTGCGGTGCATCTGGTGTGCGACTCCCTTTACCCGCCTTAAGAAATTATTTTTTTAACCGGCTACTGACCAAACCGCTGTTATCCTGTTATAACCTAATTAACCTTTTCAGCTTTTAAATTGCACTTTAAGCTGAGTTTGCAAAATAACTAGAAAAATATTATGTACTGTCATCACCAATTAAATTATTATTCTAAATTTATTGTTAAAACTATTATGTTTAAATAAAAATTAATAATAATTTCTATGTATATTTATACATGGAATTTGAAGTCAGTTCTGGTTTTAGATCTATTTCAAAATTATTAAAATGACAAAAAAACAAAACAAATAAATGACCAAATAAAAAATAAACTGGTGGTGTTACACATCACAAATCTCTTGGTTCAGATCACACTATGGTTTTTCGGATCAGCAAAAAAAAGAGGAGACAAATGTAATTTGCTTTCCATTTATTACAAAAACAGTACTTCAAGACACTTTTGGTTTTAACAAACTGAACTGAGAACTTGTAATTTCATTAAAAATGAAATGAAGAAATAATCAGCTGAATAAAAACAAATAGTAAAATATTCAGTACTGTGAAAAAATTACTGTTACTGCTCTTGCTGATAACGCTTGATGCAGAAATCAAAGATTATAATTTGTACAACCCATATTTATTTTTAGTCTCATTTTCAATAAATAAGTTATTTACTCATAAAACTTCGTTTCATTGCTAGATGAGCATTTTTGAATAATTATTCAGTGGCATATTTTAATGGCTGGTTGTCACCACCTATTGGTTAAATAATTTAATGGCTGCCTACAACTTTCATTTTTGAGCATCAAGTTAATGCATATGATGATGATTTTTATCTTTACCTTAAACGTCAGTGGTTTTATCTAAATTATAAATTGTTATCCCAGTATTTCTGTGTTGTTTGATTGTTTGTAAACTAAAGACTGAATCTCTTTCTTGATTTTTGCTTTTTTCAAACACAAATTTGAATGCAGCGATTCGAAGGATAAATAAATATCTGCAAATCGCCATCATTAATAATTTGTTGCAAAGTTTTTGAGATCCCGATCTTTTAATGATTAATCGTGCAACTTACGCGGAATGCATTAATATAGGCTTAACGAGTAGTGACAGAAAACACCTTTAATAACTTAAGAAACCCACCACATCCCGAATAACCTACCACAACGTACTCCGTCATTATTATATTTTACAGGAAAGCCTAAATGCTTTTTCATACATGTGATTTGAATTATTTGAGCCGATCTCTCTGTGACCGTTACGAATTTAGGATTAATCTACGTGTAAAAAACAAAAAGTATTAATCTGCGAATCATGTGTGTTCCGTACAGTGATTTGTGATCTGTTACACCCCTACACATTTTTAGATAATTAGAAAATGACATGTCCATATGAATTGGTATTTGTATTATTTATTTATAATTGTACTTGAATAATTGTT